>NW_027190485.1:0-36302 GCF_040958095.1 Procambarus clarkii
ACTGCAGGGGGTTTGGGCAAAATATGACCCATCGCCGATTTCAGTAATTGGCATATTTTCGGAATAAAAAGTCGTAATTTGAAAATGATAATAGGTGCAGAGAGTCAGAATTCGACTCAAAAATCACGCTCAGGAGTCAAATTTCGGACATTTCAGACATTTTGAAAACTGCAGGGGGGTTTAGGCAAAATATGACCCATCGCCGTTTTCAGTAATTGGCATATTTTCGGTATAAAAAGTCGTAATTTGAAAATGAAAATAGGTGCAGAGAGTCAGAATTCGGCTCAAAAATCACGCTCAGGAGTCAAATTTCGGACATTTCAGACATTTTGAAAACTGCAGGGGGGTTTGGGCAAAATATGACCCATCGCCGTTTTCAGTAATTGGCATATTTTCGGTATAAAAAGTCGTAATTTAAAAATGAAATAAGGTGCAGAGAGTCAGAATTCGGCTCAAAAATCTCGCTCAGGAGTCAAATTTCGGACATTTCAGACATTTTGAAAACTGCAGGGGGGCTTGGGCAAAATATGACCCATCGCCGTTTTCAGTAATTGGCAAATTTTCGGTATAAAGAGTCGTAATTTGAAAATGAAAATAGGTGCAGAGAGTCAGAATTCGGTTCAAAAATCACTCTCAGGAGTCAAATTTCGGACATTTCAGACATTTTGAAAACTGCAGGGGGGTTTGGGCAAATTATGACCCATCGCCGTTTTCAGAAATTGGCATATTTTCGGTATAAAAAGTCGTAATTTGAAAACGAAAATAGGTGCAGTGAGTCAGAATTCGGCTCAAAAATCACGCTCAGGAGTCAAATTTCGGACATTTCAGACATTTTGAAAACTGCAGGGGGGTTTGGGCAAAATATGACCCATCGCCGTTTTCAGTAATTGGCATATTTTCGGTATAAAAAGTCGTAATTTGAAAATGAAAATAGGTGCAGAGAGTCAGAATTCGGCTCAAAAATCACGCTCAGGAGTCAAATTTCGGACATTTCAGACATTTTGAAAACTGCAGGGGGGTTTGGGCAAATTATGACCCATCGCCGTTTTCAGAAATTGGCATATTTTCGGTATAAAAAGTCGTAATTTGAAAATGAAAATAGGTGCAGAGAGTCAGAATTCGGCTCAAAAATCACGCTCAGGAGTCAAATTTCGGACATTTCAGACATTTTGAAAACTGCAGGGGGGTTTGGGCAAAATATGACCCATCGCCGTTTTCAGTAATTGGCATATTTTCGGTATAAAAAGTCGTAATTTAAAAATGAAATAAGGTGCAGAGAGTCAGAATTCGGCTCAAAAATCTCGCTCAGGAGTCAAATTTCGGACATTTCAGACATTTTGAAAACTGCAGGGGGGCTTGGGCAAAATATGACCCATCGCCGTTTTCAGTAATTGGCAAATTTTCGGTATAAAAAGTCGTAATTTGAAAATGAAAATAGGTGCAGAGAGTCAGAATTCGGTTCAAAAATCACTCTCAGGAGTCAAATTTCGGACATTTCAGACATTTTGAAAACTGCAGGGGGGTTTGGGCAAATTATGACCCATCGCCGTTTTCAGTAATTGGCATATTTTCGGTATAAAAAGTCGTAATTTGAAAATGAAAATAGGTGCAGAGAGTCAGAATTCGGCTCAAAAATCACGCTAAGGAGTCACGTTTCGGACATTTCAGACATTTTGAAAACTGCAGGGGGGTTAGGGCAAAATATGACCCCTCGCTGTTTTCAGTAATTGGCATATTTTCGGTATAAAAAGTCGTAATTTGAAAATGAAAATAGGTGCAGAGAGTCAGAATTCGGTTCAAAAATCTCGCTCAGGAGTCAAATTTCAAAAATTTCAGACATTTTGAAAACTGCAGGGGGGTTTGGGCAAAATATGACCAATCGCCGTTTTCAGTAATTGGCATATTTTCGGTATAAAAAGTCGTAATTTGAAATTGAAAAAAGGTGCAGAGTCAGAATTCGGGCAAAAAAATCACGCTCATGAGTCAAATTTGTGACATTTTGAAAACTGCAGGGGGGTTTGGGCAAAATATGACCCATCGCCGTTTTCAGTAATTGGCATATTTTCGGTATAAAAAGTCGTAATTTGAAACTGAAAATATGTGCAGAGAGTCAGAATTCGGCTCAAAAATCACCATCAGGAGTCAAATTTCCGACGTTTCAGACATTTTGAAAACTGCAGGGGGGTTTGGCAAAATATGACCCATCGCCGTTTTCAGTAATTGGCATTTTTTCGGTATAAAAAGTCGTAATTTGAAACTGAAAATAGGTGCAGAGAGTCAGAATTCGGCTCAAAAATCACGCTCAGGAGCCAAATTTCGGACATTTCAGACATTTTGAAAACTGCAGGGGGGTTTGGGCAAAATATGACCCATCGCCGTTTTCAGTAATTGGCATATTTTCGGTATAAAAAGTCGTAATTTTAAAATGAAAATAGGTGTAGAGAGTCAGAATTCGGCTCAAAAATCACGCTCAGAGGTCAAATTTCGGACATTTCAGACATTTTAAAAACTGCAGGGGGGTTTGGGCAAAATATGACCCATCGTCGTTTTCAGTAATTGGCATATTTTCGGTATAAAAAGTCGTAATTTGAAAATAAAAATAGGTGCAGAGAGTCAGAATTCGGCTCAAAAAATACGCTCAGGAGTCAAATTTCGGACATTTCAGACATTTTGAAAACTGTAGGGGGTTTGAGCAAAATATGACCCATCGCCGTTTTCAGTAATTGGCATATTTTCGGTATAAAAATTCGTAATTTGAAACTGAAAATAGGTGCAGAGAGTCAGAATTCGGCTCAAAAATCACGCTCAGGATTCAAATTTCCGAAATTTCAGACATTTTGAAAACTGCAGGGGGGTTTGGGCAAAATATGACCCATCGCTGTTTTCAGTAATTGGCATATTTTCGGTATAAAAAGTCGTAATTTGAAACTGAAAATAGGTGCAAAGAGTCAGAATTCGGCTCAAAAATCACGCTCAGGAGTCAAATTTCAGACATTTGAGAAATTTTGAAAACTGCAGGGGGGTTTGGGCAAAATATGACTCATCGCCGTTTTCAGTAATTGGCATATTTTCGGTATAAAAAGTCGTAATTTGAAACTGAAAATAGGTGCAGAGATTCAGAATTCGGCTCAAAAATCACGTTCAGTATTCAAATTTCCGACATTTCAGACATTTTAAAAACTGCAGGGGGGTTTGGTCAAAATATGACCCATCGCCGTTTTCAGTAATTGGCATATTTTCGGTATAAAAAGTCGTAATTTGAAACTGAAAATAGGTGCAGAGAGTCAGAATTCGGTTCAAAAATCACGCTCAGGAGTCAAATTTCAAAAATTTCAGACATTTTGAAAACTGCAGGGGGGTTTGGGCAAAATATGACCAATCGCCGTTTCCAGTAATTGGCATATTTTCGGTATAAAAAGTCGTAATTTGAAATTGAAAAAAGGTGCAGAGTCAGAATTCGGGCAAAGAAATCACGCTCATGAGTCAAATTTGTGACATTTTGAAAACTGCAGGGGGGGTTTGGGCAAAATATGACCCATCGCCGTTTTCAGTAATTGGCATATTTTCGGTATAAAAAGTCGTAATTTGAAACTGAAAATATGTGCAGAGAGTCAGAATTCGGCTCAAAAACCACGCTCAGTAGTCAAATTTCTGACGTTTCAGACATTTTGAAAACTGCAGGGGGGTTTGGCAAAATATGACCCATCGCCGTTTTCAGTAATTGGCATATTTTCGGTATAAAAAGTCGTAATTTGAAACTGAAAATAGGTGCAGAGAGTCAGAATTCAGCTCAAAAATCACGCTCAGGAGCCAAATTTCGGACATTTCAGACATTTTGAAAACTGCAGGGGGGTTTGGGCAAAATATGACCCATCGCCGTTTTCAGTAATTGGCATATTTTCGGTATAAAAAGTCGTAATTTGAAAATGAAAATAGGTGCAGAGAGTCAGAATTCGGCTCAAAAATCACGCTCAGGAGTCAAATTTCGGACATTTCAGACATTTTGAAAACTGCAGGGGGTGTTTGGTCAATATATGAACCATCGCTGTTTTCAGTAATTGGCATATTTTCGGTATAAAAAGTCGTAATTTTAAAATGAAAATAGGTGTAGAGAGTCAGAATTCGGCTCAAAAATCACGCTCAGAGGTCAAATTTCGGACATTTCAGACATTTTAAAAACTGCAGGGGGGTTTGGGCAAAATATGACCCATCGTCGTTTTCAGTAATTGGCATATTTTCGGTATAAAAAGTCGTAATTTGAAAATAAAAATAGGTGCAGAGAGTCAGAATTCGGCTCAAAAATCTCGCTCAGGAGTCAAATTTCGGACATTTCAGACATTTTGAAAACTGCAGGGGGGCTTGGGCAAAATATGACCCATCGCCGTTTTCAGTAATTGGCAAATTTTCGGTATAAAAAGTCGTAATTTGAAAATGAAAATAGGTGCAGAGAGTCAGAATTCGGTTCAAAAATCACTCTCAGGAGTCAAATTTCGGACATTTCAGACATTTTGAAAACTGCAGGGGGGTTTGGGCAAATTATGACCCATCGCCGTTTTCAGAAATTGGCATATTTTCGGTATAAAAAGTCGTAATTTGAAAACGAAAATAGGTGCAGAGAGTCAGAATTCGGCTCAAAAATCACGCTCAGGAGTCAAATTTCGGACATTTCAGACATTTTGAAAACTGCAGGGGGGTTTGGGCAAAATATGACCCATCGCCGTTTTCAGTAATTGGCATATTTTCGGTATAAAAAGTCGTAATTTGAAAATGAAAATAGGTGCAGAGAGTCAGAATTCGGCTCAAAAATCACGCTCAGGAGTCAAATTTCGGACATTTCAGACATTTTGAAAACTGCAGGGGGGTTTGGGCAAATTATGACCCATCGCCGTTTTCAGAAATTGGCATATTTTCGGTATAAAAAGTCGTAATTTGAAAATGAAAATAGGTGCAGAGAGTCAGAATTCGGCTCAAAAATCACGCTCAGGAGTCAAATTTCAGACATTTCAGACATTTTGAAAACTGCAGGGGGGTTTGGGCAAAATATGACCCATCGCCGTTTTCAGTAATTGGCATATTTTCGGTATAAAAAGTCGTAATTTGAAAATGAAAATAGGTGCAGAGAGTCAGAATTCGGCTCAAAAATCACGCTAAGGAGTCACGTTTCGGACATTTCAGACATTTTGAAAACTGCAGGGGGGTTAGGGCAAAATATGACCCCTCGCTGTTTTCAGTAATTGGCATATTTTCGGTATAAAAAGTCGTAATTTGAAAATGAAAATAGGTGCAGAGAGTCAGAATTCGGTTCAAAAATCTCGCTCAGGAGTCAAATTTCAAAAATTTCAGACATTTTGAAAACTGCAGGGGGGTTTGGGCAAAATATGACCAATCGCCGTTTTCAGTAATTGGCATATTTTCGGTATAAAAAGTCGTAATTTGAAATTGAAAAAAGGTGCAGAGTCAGAATTCGGGCAAAAAAATCACGCTCATGAGTCAAATTTGTGACATTTTGAAAACTGCAGGGGGGGTTTGGGCAAAATATGACCCATCGCCGTTTTCAGTAATTGGCATATTTTCGGTATAAAAAGTCGTAATTTGAAACTGAAAATATGTGCAGAGAGTCAGAATTCGGCTCAAAAACCACGCTCAGTACTCAAATTTCCGACGTTTCAGACATTTTGAAAACTGCAGGGGGGTTTGGCAAAATATGACCCATCGCCGTTTTCAGTAATTGGCATATTTGCGGTATAAAAAGTCGTAATTTGAAACTGAAAATAGGTGCAGAGAGTCAGAATTCGGCTCAAAAATCACGCTCAGGAGTCAAATTTCAGACATTTCAGACATTTTGAAAACTGCAGGGGGGTTTGGGCAAAATATGACCCATCGCCGTTTTCAGTAATTGGCATATTTCGGTATAAAAAGTCGTAATTTGAAAATGAAAATAGGTGCAGAGAGTCAGAATTCGGCTCAAAAATCACGCTAAGGAGTCACGTTTCGGACATTTCAGACATTTTGAAAACTGCAGGGGGGTTAGGGCAAAATATGACCCCTCGCTGTTTTCAGTAATTGGCATATTTTCGGTATAAAAAGTCGTAATTTGAAAATGAAAATAGGTGCAGAGAGTCAGAATTCGGTTCAAAAATCTCGCTCAGGAGTCAAATTTCAAAAATTTCAGACATTTTGAAAACTGCAGGGGGGTTTGGGCAAAATATGACCAATCGCCGTTTTCAGTAATTGGCATATTTTCGGTATAAAAAGTCGTAATTTGAAATTGAAAAAAGGTGCAGAGTCAGAATTCGGGCAAAAAAATCACGCTCATGAGTCAAATTTGTGACATTTTGAAAACTGCAGGGGGGGTTTGGGCAAAATATGACCCATCGCCGTTTTCAGTAATTGGCATATTTTCGGTATAAAAAGTCGTAATTTGAAACTGAAAATATGTGCAGAGAGTCAGAATTCGGCTCAAAAATCACCATCAGGAGTCAAATTTCCGACGTTTCAGACATTTTGAAAACTGCAGGGGGGTTTGGCAAAATATGACCCATCGCCGTTTTCAGTAATTGGCATTTTTTCGGTATAAAAAGTCGTAATTTGAAACTGAAAATAGGTGCAGAGAGTCAGAATTCGGCTCAAAAATCACGCTCAGGAGCCAAATTTCGGACATTTCAGACATTTTGAAAACTGCAGGGGGGTTTGGGCAAAATATGACCCATCGCCGTTTTCAGTAATTGGCATATTTTCGGTATAAAAAGTCGTAATTTTAAAATGAAAATAGGTGTAGAGAGTCAGAATTCGGCTCAAAAATCACGCTCAGAGGTCAAATTTCGGACATTTCAGACATTTTAAAAACTGCAGGGGGGTTTGGGCAAAATATGACCCATCGTCGTTTTCAGTAATTGGCATATTTTCGGTATAAAAAGTCGTAATTTGAAAATAAAAATAGGTGCAGAGAGTCAGAATTCGGCTCAAAAAATACGCTCAGGAGTCAAATTTCGGACATTTCAGACATTTTGAAAACTGTAGGGGGTTTGAGCAAAATATGACCCATCGCCGTTTTCAGTAATTGGCATATTTTCGGTATAAAAATTCGTAATTTGAAACTGAAAATAGGTGCAGAGAGTCAGAATTCGGCTCAAAAATCACGCTCAGGATTCAAATTTCCGAAATTTCAGACATTTTGAAAACTGCAGGGGGGTTTGGGCAAAATATGACCCATCGCTGTTTTCAGTAATTGGCATATTTTCGGTATAAAAAGTCGTAATTTGAAACTGAAAATAGGTGCAAAGAGTCAGAATTCGGCTCAAAAATCACGCTCAGGAGTCAAATTTCAGACATTTGAGAAATTTTGAAAACTGCAGGGGGGTTTGGGCAAAATATGACTCATCGCCGTTTTCAGTAATTGGCATATTTTCGGTATAAAAAGTCGTAATTTGAAACTGAAAATAGGTGCAGAGATTCAGAATTCGGCTCAAAAATCACGTTCAGTATTCAAATTTCCGACATTTCAGACATTTTAAAAACTGCAGGGGGGTTTGGTCAAAATATGACCCATCGCCGTTTTCAGTAATTGGCATATTTTCGGTATAAAAAGTCGTAATTTGAAACTGAAAATAGGTGCAGAGAGTCAGAATTCGGTTCAAAAATCACGCTCAGGAGTCAAATTTCAAAAATTTCAGACATTTTGAAAACTGCAGGGGGGTTTGGGCAAAATATGACCAATCGCCGTTTCCAGTAATTGGCATATTTTCGGTATAAAAAGTCGTAATTTGAAATTGAAAAAAGGTGCAGAGTCAGAATTCGGGCAAAGAAATCACGCTCATGAGTCAAATTTGTGACATTTTGAAAACTGCAGGGGGGGTTTGGGCAAAATATGACCCATCGCCGTTTTCAGTAATTGGCATATTTTCGGTATAAAAAGTCGTAATTTGAAACTGAAAATATGTGCAGAGAGTCAGAATTCGGCTCAAAAACCACGCTCAGTAGTCAAATTTCTGACGTTTCAGACATTTTGAAAACTGCAGGGGGGTTTGGCAAAATATGACCCATCGCCGTTTTCAGTAATTGGCATATTTTCGGTATAAAAAGTCGTAATTTGAAACTGAAAATAGGTGCAGAGAGTCAGAATTCAGCTCAAAAATCACGCTCAGGAGCCAAATTTCGGACATTTCAGACATTTTGAAAACTGCAGGGGGGTTTGGGCAAAATATGACCCATCGCCGTTTTCAGTAATTGGCATATTTTCGGTATAAAAAGTCGTAATTTGAAAATGAAAATAGGTGCAGAGAGTCAGAATTCGGCTCAAAAATCACGCTCAGGAGTCAAATTTCGGACATTTCAGACATTTTGAAAACTGCAGGGGGTGTTTGGTCAATATATGAACCATCGCTGTTTTCAGTAATTGGCATATTTTCGGTATAAAAAGTCGTAATTTTAAAATGAAAATAGGTGTAGAGAGTCAGAATTCGGCTCAAAAATCACGCTCAGAGGTCAAATTTCGGACATTTCAGACATTTTAAAAACTGCAGGGGGGTTTGGGCAAAATATGACCCATCGTCGTTTTCAGTAATTGGCATATTTTCGGTATAAAAAGTCGTAATTTGAAAATAAAAATAGGTGCAGAGAGTCAGAATTCGGCTCAAAAATCTCGCTCAGGAGTCAAATTTCGGACATTTCAGACATTTTGAAAACTGCAGGGGGGCTTGGGCAAAATATGACCCATCGCCGTTTTCAGTAATTGGCAAATTTTCGGTATAAAAAGTCGTAATTTGAAAATGAAAATAGGTGCAGAGAGTCAGAATTCGGTTCAAAAATCACTCTCAGGAGTCAAATTTCGGACATTTCAGACATTTTGAAAACTGCAGGGGGGTTTGGGCAAATTATGACCCATCGCCGTTTTCAGAAATTGGCATATTTTCGGTATAAAAAGTCGTAATTTGAAAACGAAAATAGGTGCAGAGAGTCAGAATTCGGCTCAAAAATCACGCTCAGGAGTCAAATTTCGGACATTTCAGACATTTTGAAAACTGCAGGGGGGTTTGGGCAAAATATGACCCATCGCCGTTTTCAGTAATTGGCATATTTTCGGTATAAAAAGTCGTAATTTGAAAATGAAAATAGGTGCAGAGAGTCAGAATTCGGCTCAAAAATCACGCTCAGGAGTCAAATTTCGGACATTTCAGACATTTTGAAAACTGCAGGGGGGTTTGGGCAAATTATGACCCATCGCCGTTTTCAGAAATTGGCATATTTTCGGTATAAAAAGTCGTAATTTGAAAATGAAAATAGGTGCAGAGAGTCAGAATTCGGCTCAAAAATCACGCTCAGGAGTCAAATTTCAGACATTTCAGACATTTTGAAAACTGCAGGGGGGTTTGGGCAAAATATGACCCATCGCCGTTTTCAGTAATTGGCATATTTTCGGTATAAAAAGTCGTAATTTGAAAATGAAAATAGGTGCAGAGAGTCAGAATTCGGCTCAAAAATCACGCTAAGGAGTCACGTTTCGGACATTTCAGACATTTTGAAAACTGCAGGGGGGTTAGGGCAAAATATGACCCCTCGCTGTTTTCAGTAATTGGCATATTTTCGGTATAAAAAGTCGTAATTTGAAAATGAAAATAGGTGCAGAGAGTCAGAATTCGGTTCAAAAATCTCGCTCAGGAGTCAAATTTCAAAAATTTCAGACATTTTGAAAACTGCAGGGGGGTTTGGGCAAAATATGACCAATCGCCGTTTTCAGTAATTGGCATATTTTCGGTATAAAAAGTCGTAATTTGAAATTGAAAAAAGGTGCAGAGTCAGAATTCGGGCAAAAAAATCACGCTCATGAGTCAAATTTGTGACATTTTGAAAACTGCAGGGGGGGTTTGGGCAAAATATGACCCATCGCCGTTTTCAGTAATTGGCATATTTTCGGTATAAAAAGTCGTAATTTGAAACTGAAAATATGTGCAGAGAGTCAGAATTCGGCTCAAAAACCACGCTCAGTACTCAAATTTCCGACGTTTCAGACATTTTGAAAACTGCAGGGGGGTTTGGCAAAATATGACCCATCGCCGTTTTCAGTAATTGGCATATTTGCGGTATAAAAAGTCGTAATTTGAAACTGAAAATAGGTGCAGAGAGTCAGAATTCGGCTCAAAAATCACGCTCAGGAGTCAAATTTCAGACATTTCAGACATTTTGAAAACTGCAGGGGGGTTTGGGCAAAATATGACTCATCGCCGTTTTCAGTAATTGGCATATTTTCGGTATAAAAAGTCGTAATTTGAAAATGAAAATAGGTGCAGAGAGTCAGAATTCGGCTCAAAAATCACGCTAAGGAGTCACGTTTCGGACATTTCAGACATTTTGAAAACTGCAGGGGGGTTAGGGCAAAATATGACCCCTCGCTGTTTTCAGTAATTGGCATATTTTCGGTATAAAAAGTCGTAATTTGAAAATGAAAATAGGTGCAGAGAGTCAGAATTCGGTTCAAAAATCTCGCTCAGGAGTCAAATTTCAAAAATTTCAGACATTTTGAAAACTGCAGGGGGGTTTGGGCAAAATATGACCAATCGCCGTTTTCAGTAATTGGCATATTTTCGGTATAAAAAGTCGTAATTTGAAATTGAAAAAAGGTGCAGAGTCAGAATTCGGGCAAAAAAATCACGCTCATGAGTCAAATTTGTGACATTTTGAAAACTGCAGGGGGGGTTTGGGCAAAATATGACCCATCGCCGTTTTCAGTAATTGGCATATTTTCGGTATAAAAAGTCGTAATTTGAAACTGAAAATATGTGCAGAGAGTCAGAATTCGGCTCAAAAACCACGCTCAGTAGTCAAATTTCCGACGTTTCAGACATTTTGAAAACTGCAGGGGGGTTTGGCAAAATATGACCCATCGCCGTTTTCAGTAATTGGCATATTTGCGGTATAAAAAGTCGTAATTTGAAACTGAAAATAGGTGCAGAGAGTCAGAATTCGGCTCAAAAATCACGCTCAGGAGCCAAATTTCGGACATTTCAGACATTTTGAAAACTGCAGGGGGGTTTGGGCAAAATATGACCCATCGCCGTTTTCAGTAATTGGCATATTTTCGTAATAAAAAGTCGTAATTTGAAAATGAAAATAGGTGCAGAGAGTCAGAATTCGGCTCAAAAATCACGCTCAGGAGTCAAATTTCGGACATTTCAGACATTTTGAAAACTGCAGGGGGGGTTTGGGCAAAATATGAACCATCGCTGTTTTCAGTAATTGGCATATTTTCGGTATAAAAAGTCGTAATTTTAAAATGAAAATAGGTGTAGAGAGTCAGAATTCGGCTCAAAAATCACGCTCAGAGGTCAAATTTCGGACATTTCAGACATTTTGAAAACTGCAGGGGGGTTTGGGCAAAATATGACCCATCGCCGTTTTCAGTAATTGGCATATTTTCGTTATAAAAATTCGTAATTTGAAAATGAAAATAGGTGCAGAGAGTCAGAATTCGGCTCAAAAATCTCGCTCAGGAGTCAAATTTTGGACATTTCAGACATTTTGAAAACTGCAGGGGGGTTAGGGCAAAATATGACCCCTCGATGTTTTCAGTCATTGGCATATTTTTGGTATAAAAAGTCGTAATTTCAAAATGAAAATAGGTGCAAAGAGTCAGAATTCGGCTCAAAAATCACGCTCAGGAGTCAAATTTTGGACATTTCAGACATTTTGAAAACTGCAGGGGGGTTTGGGCAAAATATGACCCATCGCCGATTTCAGTAATTGGCATATTTTCGGAATAAAAAGTCGTAATTTGAAAATGATAATAGGTGCAGAGAGTCAGAATTCGACTCAAAAATCACGCTCAGGAGTCAAATTTCGGACATTTCAGACATTTTGAAAACTGCAGGGGGGTTTGGGCAAAATATGACCCATCGCCGTTTTCAGTAATTGGCATATTTTCGGTATAAAAAGTCGTAATTTGAAAATGAAAATAGGTGCAGAGAGTCAGAATTCGGCTCAAAAATCACGCTCAGGAGTCAAATTTCGGACATTTCAGACATTTTGAAAACTGCAGGGGGGGTTTGGTCAATATATGAACCATCGCTGTTTTCAGTAATTGGCATATTTTCGGTATAAAAAGTCGTAATTTTAAAATGAAAATAGGTGTAGAGAGTCAGAATTCGGCTCAAAAATCACGCTCAGAGGTCAAATTTCGGACATTTCAGACATTTTAAAAACTGCAGGGGGGTTTGGGCAAAATATGACCCATCGTCGTTTTCAGTAATTGGCACATTTTCGGTATAAAAAGTCGTAATTTGAAAATAAAAATAGGTGCAGAGAGTCAGAATTCGGCTCAAAAATCTCGCTCAGGAGTCAAATTTCGGACATTTCAGACATTTTGAAAACTGCAGGGGGGCTTGGGCAAAATATGACCCATCGCCGTTTTCAGTAATTGGCAAATTTTCGGTATAAAAAGTCGTAATTTGAAAATGAAAATAGGTGCAGAGAGTCAGAATTCGGTTCAAAAATCACTCTCAGGAGTCAAATTTCGGACATTTCAGACATTTTGAAAACTGCAGGGGGGTTTGGGCAAATTATGACCCATCGCCGTTTTCAGAAATTGGCATATTTTCGGTATAAAAAGTCGTAATTTGAAAACGAAAATAGGTGCAGAGAGTCAGAATTCGGCTCAAAAATCACGCTCAGGAGTCAAATTTCGGACATTTCAGACATTTTGAAAACTGCAGGGGGGTTTGGGCAAAATATGACCCATCGCCGTTTTCAGTAATTGGCATATTTTCGGTATAAAAAGTCGTAATTTGAAAATGAAAATAGGTGCAGAGAGTCAGAATTCGGCTCAAAAATCACGCTCAGGAGTCAAATTTCGGACATTTCAGACATTTTGAAAACTGCAGGGGGGTTTGGGCAAATTATGACCCATCGCCGTTTTCAGAAATTGGCATATTTTCGGTATAAAAAGTCGTAATTTGAAAATGAAAATAGGTGCAGAGAGTCAGAATTCGGCTCAAAAATCACGCTCAGGAGTCAAATTTCAGACATTTCAGACATTTTGAAAACTGCAGGGGGGTTTGGGCAAAATATGACCCATCGCCGTTTTCAGTAATTGGCATATTTTCGGTATAAAAAGTCGTAATTTGAAAATGAAAATAGGTGCAGAGAGTCAGAATTCGGCTCAAAAATCACGCTAAGGAGTCACGTTTCGGACATTTCAGACATTTTGAAAACTGCAGGGGGGTTAGGGCAAAATATGACCCCTCGCTGTTTTCAGTAATTGGCATATTTTCGGTATAAAAAGTCGTAATTTGAAAATGAAAATAGGTGCAGAGAGTCAGAATTCGGTTCAAAAATCTCGCTCAGGAGTCAAATTTCAAAAATTTCAGACATTTTGAAAACTGCAGGGGGGTTTGGGCAAAATATGACCAATCGCCGTTTTCAGTAATTGGCATATTTTCGGTATAAAAAGTCGTAATTTGAAATTGAAAAAAGGTGCAGAGTCAGAATTCGGGCAAAAAAATCACGCTCATGAGTCAAATTTGTGACATTTTGAAAACTGCAGGGGGGGTTTGGGCAAAATATGACCCATCGCCGTTTTCAGTAATTGGCATATTTTCGGTATAAAAAGTCGTAATTTGAAACTGAAAATATGTGCAGAGAGTCAGAATTCGGCTCAAAAACCACGCTCAGTACTCAAATTTCCGACGTTTCAGACATTTTGAAAACTGCAGGGGGGTTTGGCAAAATATGACCCATCGCCGTTTTCAGTAATTGGCATATTTGCGGTATAAAAAGTCGTAATTTGAAACTGAAAATAGGTGCAGAGAGTCAGAATTCGGCTCAAAAATCACGCTCAGGAGTCCAATTTCAGACATTTCAGACATTTTGAAAACTGCAGGGGGGTTTGGGCAAAATATGACCCATCGCCGTTTTCAGTAATTGGCATATTTTCGGTATAAAAAGTCGTAATTTGAAAATGAAAATAGGTGCAGAGAGTCAGAATTCGGCTCAAAAATCACGCTAAGGAGTCACGTTTCGGACATTTCAGACATTTTGAAAACTGCAGGGGGGTTAGGGCAAAATATGACCCCTCGCTGTTTTCAGTAATTGGCATATTTTCGGTATAAAAAGTCGTAATTTGAAAATGAAAATAGGTGCAGAGAGTCAGAATTCGGTTCAAAAATCTCGCTCAGGAGTCAAATTTCAAAAATTTCAGACATTTTGAAAACTGCAGGGGGGTTTGGGCAAAATATGACCAATCGCCGTTTTCAGTAATTGGCATATTTTCGGTATAAAAAGTCGTAATTTGAAATTGAAAAAAGGTGCAGAGTCAGAATTCGGGCAAAAAAATCACGCTCATGAGTCAAATTTGTGACATTTTGAAAACTGCAGGGGGGGTTTGGGCAAAATATGACCCATCGCCGTTTTCAGTAATTGGCATATTTTCGGTATAAAAAGTCGTAATTTGAAACTGAAAATATGTGCAGAGAGTCAGAATTCGGCTCAAAAACCACGCTCAGTAGTCAAATTTCCGACGTTTCAGACATTTTGAAAACTGCAGGGGGGTTTGGCAAAATATGACCCATCGCCGTTTTCAGTAATTGGCATATTTGCGGTATAAAAAGTCGTAATTTGAAACTGAAAATAGGTGCAGAGAGTCAGAATTCGGCTCAAAAATCACGCTCAGGAGCCAAATTTCGGACATTTCAGACATTTTGAAAACTGCAGGGGGGTTTGGGCAAAATATGACCCATCGCCGTTTTCAGTAATTGGCATATTTTCGTAATAAAAAGTCGTAATTTGAAAATGAAAATAGGTGCAGAGAGTCAGAATTCGGCTCAAAAATCACGCTCAGGAGTCAAATTTCGGACATTTCAGACATTTTGAAAACTGCAGGGGGGGTTTGGGCAAAATATGAACCATCGCTGTTTTCAGTAATTGGCATATTTTCGGTATAAAAAGTCGTAATTTTAAAATGAAAATAGGTGTAGAGAGTCAGAATTCGGCTCAAAAATCACGCTCAGAGGTCAAATTTCGGACATTTCAGACATTTTGAAAACTGCAGGGGGGTTTGGGCAAAATATGACCCATCGCCGTTTTCAGTAATTGGCATATTTTCGTTATAAAAATTCGTAATTTGAAAATGAAAATAGGTGCAGAGAGTCAGAATTCGGCTCAAAAATCTCGCTCAGGAGTCAAATTTTGGACATTTCAGACATTTTGAAAACTGCAGGGGGGTTAGGGCAAAATATGACCCCTCGATGTTTTCAGTAATTGGCATATTTTTGGTATAAAAAGTCGTAATTTCAAAATGAAAATAGGTGCAAAGAGTCAGAATTCGGCTCAAAAATCACGCTCAGGAGTCAAATTTTGGACATTTCAGACATTTTGAAAACTGCAGGGGGGTTTGGGCAAAATATGACCCATCGCCGATTTCAGTAATTGGCATATTTTCGGAATAAAAAGTCGTAATTTGAAAATGATAATAGGTGCAGAGAGTCAGAATTCGACTCAAAAATCACGCTCAGGAGTCAAATTTCGGACATTTCAGACATTTTGAAAACTGCAGGGGGGTTTAGGCAAAATATGACCCATCGCCGTTTTCAGTAATTGGCATATTTTCGGTATAAAAAGTCGTAATTTGAAAATGAAAATAGGTGCAGAGAGTCAGAATTCGGCTCAAAAATCACGCTCAGGAGTCAAATTTCGGACATTTCAGACATTTTGAAAACTGCAGGGGGGTTTGGGCAAAATATGACCCATCGCCGTTTTCAGTAATTGGCATATTTTCGGTATAAAAAGTCGTAATTTAAAAATGAAATAAGGTGCAGAGAGTCAGAATTCGGCTCAAAAATCTCGCTCAGGAGTCAAATTTCGGACATTTCAGACATTTTGAAAACTGCAGGGGGGCTTGGGCAAAATATGACCCATCGCCGTTTTCAGTAATTGGCAAATTTTCGGTATAAAGAGTCGTAATTTGAAAATGAAAATAGGTGCAGAGAGTCAGAATTCGGTTCAAAAATCACTCTCAGGAGTCAAATTTCGGACATTTCAGACATTTTGAAAACTGCAGGGGGGTTTGGGCAAATTATGACCCATCGCCGTTTTCAGAAATTGGCATATTTTCGGTATAAAAAGTCGTAATTTGAAAACGAAAATAGGTGCAGTGAGTCAGAATTCGGCTCAAAAATCACGCTCAGGAGTCAAATTTCGGACATTTCAGACATTTTGAAAACTGCAGGGGGGTTTGGGCAAAATATGACCCATCGCCGTTTTCAGTAATTGGCATATTTTCGGTATAAAAAGTCGTAATTTGAAAATGAAAATAGGTGCAGAGAGTCAGAATTCGGCTCAAAAATCACGCTCAGGAGTCAAATTTCGGACATTTCAGACATTTTGAAAACTGCAGGGGGGTTTGGGCAAATTATGACCCATCGCCGTTTTCAGAAATTGGCATATTTTCGGTATAAAAAGTCGTAATTTGAAAATGAAAATAGGTGCAGAGAGTCAGAATTCGGCTCAAAAATCACGCTCAGGAGTCAAATTTCGGACATTTCAGACATTTTGAAAACTGCAGGGGGGTTTGGGCAAAATATGACCCATCGCCGTTTTCAGTAATTGGCATATTTTCGGTATAAAAAGTCGTAATTTAAAAATGAAATAAGGTGCAGAGAGTCAGAATTCGGCTCAAAAATCACGCTCAGGATTCAAATTTCCGAAATTTCAGACATTTTAAAAACTGCAGGGGGGTTTGGGCAAAATATGACCCATCGCTGTTTTCAGTAATTGGCATATTTTCGGTATAAAAAGTCGTAATTTGAAACTGAAAATAGGTGCAGAGAGTCAGAATTCGGCTCAAAAATCACGCTCACGAGTCAAATTTCAGACATTTCAGAAATTTTGAAAACTGCAGGGGGGTTTGGGCAAAATATGACTCATCGCCGTTTTCAGTAATTGGCATATTTTCGGTATAAAAAGTCGTAATTTGAAACTGAAAATAGGTGCAGAGAGTCAGAATTCGGCTCAAAAATCACGTTCAGTATTCAAATTTCCGACATTTCAGACATTTTAAAAACTGCAGGGGGGTTTGGTCAAAATATGACCCATCGTAGTTTTCAGTAATTGGCATATTTTCGGTATAAAAAGTCGTAATTTGAAACTGAAAATAGGTGCAGAGAGTCAGAATTCGGTTCAAAAATCACGCTCATGAGTCAAATTTCAAAAATTTCAGACATTTTGAAAACTGCAGGGGGGGTTTGGGAAAAATATGACCCATCGCCGTTTTCAGTAATTGGCATATTTTCGGTATAAAAAGTCGTAATTTGAAATTGAAAAAAGGTACAGAGTCAGAATTCGGGCAAAAAAATCACGCTCATGAGTCAAATTTGTGACATTTCAGACATTTTGAAAACTGCAGGGGGGGTTTGGGCAAAATATGACCCATCGCCGTTTTCAGTAATTGGCATATTTTCGGTATAAAAAGTCGTAATTTGAAACTGAAAATATGTGCAGAGAGTCAGAATTCGGCTCAAAAATCACGCTCAGAGGTCAAATTTCGGACATTTCAGACATTTTAAAAACTGCAGGGTGGTTTGGGCAAAATATGACCCATCGTCGTTTTCAGTAATTGGCATATTTTCGGTATAAAAAGTCGTAATTTGAAAGTGAAAATAGGTGCAGAGAGTCAGAATTCGGATAAAAAATCACGCTCTGGAGTCGAATTTCCGACATTTCAGACATTTTGAAAACTGCAGGGGGGTTTGGGCCAAATATGACCCATCGCCGTTTTCAGTAATTGGCATATTTTCGGTATAAAAAGTCGTAATTTGAAACTGAAAATAGGTGCAGAGAGTCAGTATTCGGCTCAAAAATCACGCTCAGGATTCAAATTTCCGAAATTTCAGACATTTTGAAAACTGCAGGGGGGTTTGATCAAAATATGACCCATCGCTGTTTTCAGTAATTGGCATATTTTCGGTATAAAAAGTCGTAATTTGAAACTGAAAATAGGTGCAGAGAGTCAGAATTCGGCTCAAAAATCACGCTCACGAGTCAAATTTCAGACATTTCAGAAATTTTGAAAACTGCAGGGGGGTTTGGGCAAAATATGACCCATCGCCGTTTTCAGTAATTGGCATATTTTCGGTATAAAAAGTCGTAATTTGAAACTAAAAATAGGTGCAGAGAGTCAGAATTCGGCTCAAAAATCACGCTCAGGAGTCAAATTTCAGACATTTCAGACATTTTGAAAACTGCAGGGGGGTTTGGGCAAAATATGACCCATCGCCGTTTTCAGTAATTGGCATATTTTGGTATAAAAAGTCGTAATTTGAAAATGAAAATAGGTGCAGAGAGTCAGAATTCGACTCAAAAATCACGCTCAGGAGTCAAATTTTGGACATTTCAGACATTTTGAAAACTGCAGGGGGGTTTGGGCAAAATAAGACCCATCGCCGTTTTCAGTAATTGGCATATTTTCGGTATAAAAAGTCGTAATTTGAAAATGAAAATAGGTGCAGAGAGTCAGAATTCGGCTCAAAAATCACGCTCAGGAGTCAAATTTCGGACATTTCAGACATTTTGAAAACTGCAGGGGGGTTTGGGCAAAATATGACCCATCGCCGTTTTCAGTAATTGGCATATTTTCGGTATAAAAAGTCGTAATTTAAAAATGAAATAAGGTGCAGAGAGTCAGGATTCGGCTCAAAAATCTCGCTCAGGAGTCAAATTTCGGACATTTCAGACATTTTGAAAACTGCAGGGTGGGCTTGGGCAAAATATGACCCATCGCCGTTTTCAGTAATTGGCAAATTTTCGGTATAAAAAGTCGTAATTTGAAAATGAAAATAGGTGCAGAGAGTCAGAATTCGGTTCAAAAATCACTCTCAGGAGTCAAATTTCGGACATTTCAGACATTTTGAAAACTGCAGGGGGGTTTGGGCAAAATATGACCCATCGCCGTTTTCAGAAATTGGCATATTTTCGGTATAAAAAGTCGTAATTTGAAAACGAAAATAGGTGCAGAGAGTCAGAATTCGGCTCAAAAATCACGCTCAGGAGTCAAATTTCGGACATTTCAGACATTTTGAAAACTGCAGGGGGGTTTGGGCAAAATATGACCCATCGCCGTTTTCAGTAATTGGCATATTTTCGGTATAAAAAGTCGTAATTTGAAAATGAAAATAGGTGCAGAGAGTCAGAATTCGGCTCAAAAATCACGCTCAGGAGTCAAATTTCGGACATTTCAGACATTTTGAAAACTGCAGGGGGGGTTTGGGCAAAATATGAACCATCGCTGTTTTCAGTAATTGGCATATTTTCGGTATAAAAAGTCGTAATTTTAAAATGAAAATAGGTGTAGAGAGTCAGAATTCGGCTCAAAAATCACGCTCAGAGGTCAAATTTTGGACATTTCAGACATTTTGAAAACTGCAGGGGGTTTGGGCAAAATATGACCCATCGCCGTTTTCAGTAATTGGCATATTTTCGGTATAAAAATTCGTAATTTGAAAATGAAAATAGGTGCAGAGAGTCAGAATTCGGCTCAAAAATTACGCTCAGGAGTCAAATTTCGGACATTTCAGACATTTTGAAAACTGCAGGGTGGTTTTGGCAAAATATGACCCATCGCCGTTTTCAGTAATTGGCATATTTTCGGTATAAAAAGTCGTAACTTGAAAGTGAAAATAGGTGCAGAGAGTCAGAATTCGGCTCAAAAATCACGCTCAGGAGTCAAATTTCAGACATTTCAGACATTTTGAAAACTGCAGGGGGGTTTGGGCAAAATATGACCCATCGCCGTTTTCAGTAATTGGCATATTTTCGGTATAAAAAGTCGTAATTTGAAAATGAAAATAGGTGCAGAGAGTCAGAATTCGGCTCAAAAATCACGCTCAGGAGTCAAATTTTGGACATTTAAGACATTTTGAAAACTGCAGGGGGGTTTGGGTAAAATATGACCCCTCGCTGTTTTCAGTAATTGGCATATTTTCGGTATAAAAAGTCGTAATTTGAAAATGAAAATAGGTGCAGAGAGTCAGAATTCGGCTCAAAAATCACGCTCAGTAGTCAAATTTCGGACATTTCAGACATTTTGAAAACTGCAGGGGGGTTTGGGCAAAATATGACCCATCGCCGTTTTCAGTAATTGGCATATTTTCAGTATAAGAAGTCGTAATTTTAAAATGAAAATAGGTGTAGAGAGTCAGAATTCGGCTCAAAAATCACGCTCAGGAGTCAAATTTCGGACATTTCAGACATTTTAAAAACTGCAGGGGGGTTTGGGCAAAATATGACCCATCGTCGTTTTCAGTAATTGGCATATTTTCGGTATAAAAAGTCGTAATTTGAAAATAAAAATAGGTGCAGAGAGTCAGAATTCGGCTCAAAAAATACGCTCAGGAGTCAAATTTCGGACATTTCAGACATTTTGAAAACTGTAGGGGGTTTGAGCAAAATATGACCCATCGCCGTTTTCAGTAATTGGCATTTTTTCGGTATAAAAAGTCGTAATTTGAAAGTGAAAATAGGTGCAGAGAGTCGGAATTCGGATAAAAAATCACGCTCTGGAGTCGAATTTCCGACATTTCAGACATTTTGAAAACTGCAGGGGGGTTTGGGCAAAATATGACCCATCGCCGTTTTCAGTAATTGGCATATTTTCGGTATAAAAAGTCGTAATTTGAAACTGAAAATAGGTGCAGAGAGTCAGAATTCGGCTCAAAAATCACGCTCAGGATTCAAATTTCCGAAATTTCAGACATTTTGAAAACTGCAGGGGGGTTTGGGCAAAATATGACCCATCGCTGTTTTCAGTAATTGGCATATTTTTGGTATAAAAAGTCGTAATTTGAAACTGAAAATAGGTGCAGAGAGTCAGAATTCGGCTCAAAAATCACGCTCAGGAGCCAAATTTCGGACATTTCAGACATTTTGAAAACTGCAGGGGGGTTTGGGCAAAATCTGACCCATCGCTGTTTTCAGTAATTGGCATATTTTCGGTATAAAAAGTCGTAATTTTAAAATGAAAATAGGTGTAGAGAGTCAGAATTCGGCTCAAAAATCACGCTCAGAGGTCAAATTTCGGACATTTCAGACATTTTGAAAACTGCAGGGGGGTTTGGGCAAAATCTGACCCATCGCCGTTTTCAGTAATTGGCATATTTTCGTTATAAAAATTCGTAATTTGAAAATGAAAATAGGTGCAGAGAGTCAGAATTCGGCTCAAAAATTACGCTCAGGAGTCAAATTTCGGACATTTCAGACATTTTGAAAACTGCAGGGTGGTTTGGGCAAAATATGACCCATCGCCGTTTTCAGTAATTGGCATATTTTCGGTATAAAAAGTCGTAATTTGAAAATGAAAATAGGTGCAGAGAGTCAGAATTCGGCTCAAAAATCACGCTCAGGAGTCAAATTTCGGACATTTCAGACATTTTAAAAACTGCAGGGGGGTTTGGGCAAAATATGACCCATCGTCGTTTTCAGTAATTGGAATATTTTCGGTATAAAAAGTCGTAATTTGAAAATAAAAATAGGTGCAGAGAGTCAGAATTCGGCTCAAAAAATACGCTCAGGAGTCAAATTTCGGACATTTCAGACATTTTGAAAACTGTAGGGGGTTTGAGCAAAATATGACCCATCGCCGTTTTCAGTAATTGGCATTTTTTCGGTATAAAAAGTCGTAATTTGAAAGTGAAAATAGGTGCAGAGAGTCGGAATTCGGATAAAAAATCACGCTCTGGAGTCGAATTTCCGACATTTCAGACATTTTGAAAACTGCAGGGGGGTTTGGGCAAAATATGACCCATCGCCGTTTTCAGTAATTGGCATATTTTCGGTATAAAAAGTCGTAATTTGAAACTGAAAATAGGTGCAGAGAGTCAGAATTCGGCTCAAAAATCACGCTCAGGATTCAAATTTCCGAAATTTCAGACATTTTGAAAACTGCAGGGGGGTTTGGGCAAAATATGACCCATCGCTGTTTTCAGTAATTGGCATATTTTCGGTATAAAAAGTCGTAATTTGAAACTGAAAATAGGTGCAGAGAGTCAGAATTCGGCTCAAAAATCACGCTCAGGAGCCAAATTTCGGACATTTCAGACATTTTGAAAACTGCAGGGGGGTTTGGGCAAAATATGACCCATCGCCGTTTTCAGTAATTGGCATATTTTCGTTATAAAATGTAGTAATTTGAAAATGAAAATAGGTGCAGAGAGTCAGAATTCGGCTCAAAAATCACGCTCAGGAGTCAAATTTCGGACATTTCAGACATTTTGAAAACTGCAGGGGGGTTTGGGCAAAATATGAACCATCGCTGTTTTCAGTAATTGGCATATTTTCGGTATAAAAAGTCGTAATTTTAAAATGAAAATAGGTGTAGAGAGTCAGAATTCGGCTCAAAAATCACGCTCAGAGGTCAAATTTCGGACATTTCAGACATTTTGAAAACTGCAGGGGGGTTTGGGCAAAATATGACCCATCGCCGTTTTCAGTAATTGGCATATTTTCGTTATAAAAATTCGTAATTTGAAAATGAAAATAGGTGCAGAGAGTCAGAATTCGGCTCAAAAATTACGCTCAGGAGTCAAATTTCGGACATTTCAGACATTTTGAAAACTGCAGGGTGGTTTGGGCAAAATATGACCCATCGCCGTTTTCAGTAATTGGCATATTTTCGGTATAAAAAGTCGTAACTTGAAAATGAAAATAGGTGCAGAGAGTCAGAATTCGGCTCAAAAATTACGCTCAGGAGTCAAATTTCAGACATTTCAGACATTTTGAAAACTGCAGGGGGGTTTGGGCAAAATATGACCCATCGCCGTTTTCAGTAATTGGCATATTTTCGGTATAAAAAGTCGTAATTTGAAAATGAAAATAGGTGCAGAGAGTCAGAATTCGGCTCAAAAATTACGCTCAGGAGTCAAATTTTTGACATTTAAGACATTTTGAAAACTGCAGGGGGGTTTGGGCAAAATATGACCCATCGCCGTTTTCAGTAATTGGCATATTTTCGGTATAAAAAGTCGTAATTTGAAAATGAAAATAGGTGCAGAGAGTCAGAATTCGGCTCAAAAATCACGCTAAGGAGTCAAGTTTCGGACATTTCAGACATTTTGAAAACTGCAGGGGGGTTAGGGCAAAATATGACCCCTCGCTGTTTTCAGTAATTGGCATATTTTCGGTATAAAAAGTCGTAATTTGAAAATGAAAATAGGCGCAGAGAGTCAGAATTCGGCTCAAAAATCACGCTCAGGAGTCAAATTTCGGACATTTCAGACATTTTGAAAACTGCAGGGGGGTTTGGGCAAAATATGACCCATCGCCGTTTTCAGTAATTGGCATATTTTCAGTATAAGAAGTCGTAATTTTAAAATGAAAATAGGTGTAGAGAGTCAGAATTCGGCTCAAAAATCACGCTCAGAGGTCAAATTTCGGACATTTCAGACATTTTAAAAACTGCAGGGGGGTTTGGGCAAAATATGACCCATCGTCGTTTTCAGTAATTGGCATATTTTCGGTATAAAAAGTCATAATTTGAAAATGAAAATAGGTGCAGAGAGTCAGAATTCGGCTCAAAAAATACGCTCAGGAGTCAAATTTCGGACATTTCAGACATTTTGAAAACTGTAGGGGGTTTGAGCAAAATATGACCCATCGACGTTTTCAGTAATTGGCATATTTTCGGTATAAAAAGTCGTAATTTGAAAGTGAAAATAGGTGCAGAGAGTCAGAATTCGGATAAAAAATCACGCTCTGGAGTCGAATTTCCGACATTTCAGACATTTTGAAAACTGCAGGGGGGTTTCGGCAAAATATGACCCATCGCCGTTTTCAGTAATTGGCATATTTTCGGTATAAAAATTCGTAATTTGAAACTGAAAATAGGTGCAGAGAGTCAGAATTCGGCTCAAAAATCACGCTCAGGAGTCAAATTTTGGACATTTAAGACATTTTGAAAACTGCAGGGGGGTTTGGGCAAAATATGACCCATCGCCGTTTTCAGTAATTGGCATATTTTCGGTATAAAAAGTCGTAATTTGAAAATGAAAATAGGTGCAGAGAGTCAGAATTCGGCTCAAAAATCACGCTAAGGAGTCACGTTTCGGACATTTCAGACATTTTGAAAACTGCAGGGGGGTTAGGGCAAAATATGACCCCTCGCTGTTTTCAGTAATTGGCATATTTTTGGTATAAAAAGTCGTAATTTGAAAATGAAAATAGGTGCAGAGAGTCAGAATTCGGCTCAAAAATCACGCTCAGGAGTCAAATTTCGGACATTTCAGACATTTTGAAAACTGCAGGGGGGTTTGGGCAAAATATGACCCATCGCCGTTTTCAGTAATTGGCATATTTTCAGTATAAGAAGTCGTAATTTTAAAATGAAAATAGGTGTAGAGAGTCAGAATTCGGCTCAAAAATCACGCTCAGAGGTCAAATTTCGGACATTTCAGACATTTTAAAAACTGCAGGGGGGTTTGGGCAAAATATGACCCATCGTCGTTTTCAGTAATTGGCATATTTTCGGTATAAAAAGTCATAATTTGAAAATGAAAATAGGTGCAGAGAGTCAGAATTCGGCTCAAAAAATACGCTCAGGAGTCAAATTTCGGACATTTCAGACATTTTGAAAACTGTAGGGGGTTTGAGCAAAATATGACCCATCGCCGTTTTCAGTAATTGGCATTTTTTCGGTATAAAAAGTCGTAATTTGAAAGTGAAAATAGGTGCAGAGAGTCAGAATTCGGATAAAAAATCACGCTCTGGAGTCGAATTTCCGACATTTCAGACATTTTGAAAACTGCAGGGGGGTTTCGGCAAATTATGACCCATCGCCGTTTTCAGTAATTGGCATATTTTCGGTATAAAAATTCGTAATTTGAAACTGAAAATAGGTGCAGAGAGTCAGAATTCGGCTCAAAAATCACGCTCAGGAGTCAAATTTTGGACATTTAAGACATTTTGAAAACTGCAGGGGGGTTTGGGCAAAATATGACCCATCGCCGTTTTCAGTAATTGGCATATTTTCGGTATAAAAAGTCGTAATTTGAAAATGAAAATAGGTGCAGAGAGTCAGAATTCGGCTCAAAAATCACGCTAAGGAGTCACGTTTCGGACATTTCAGACATTTTGAAAACTGCAGGGGGGTTAGGGCAAAATATGACCCCTCGCTGTTTTCAGTAATTGGCATATTTTTGGTATAAAAAGTCGTAATTTGAAAATGAAAATAGGTGCAGAGAGTCAGAATTCGGCTCAAAAATCACGCTCAGGAGTCAAATTTCGGACATTTCAGACATTTTGAAAACTGCAGGGGGGTTTGGGCAAAATATGACCCATCGCCGTTTTCAGTAATTGGCATATTTTCAGTATAAGAAGTCGTAATTTTAAAATGAAAATAGGTGTAGAGAGTCAGAATTCGGCTCAAAAATCAAGCTCAGAGGTCAAATTTCGGACATTTCAGACATTTTAAAAACTGCAGGGGGGTTTGGGCAAAATATGACCCACCGTCGTTTTCAGTAATTGGCATATTTTCGGTATAAAAAGTCATAATTTGAAAATGAAAATAGGTGCAGAGAGTCAGAATTCGGCTCAAAAAATACGCTCAGGAGTCAAATTTCGGACATTTAAGACATTTTGAAAACTGTAGGGGGTTTGAGCAAAATATGACCCATCGCCGTTTTCAGTAATTGGCATATTTTCGGTATAAAAAGTCGTAATTTGAAAGTGAAAATAGGTGCAGAGAGTCAGAATTCGGATAAAAAATCACGCTCTGGAGTCGAATTTCCGACATTTCAGACATTTTGAAAACTGCAGGGGGGTTTGGGCAAAATATGACCCATCGCCGTTTTCAGTAATTGGCATATTTTTATACCGAAAATATGCCAATTACTGAAAACGGCGATGGGTCATATTTTGCCCAAACCCCCCTGCAGTTTTCAAAATGTCTGAAATGTCGGAAATTCGACTCCAGAGCGTGATTTTTTATCCGAATTCTGACTCTCTGCACCTATTTTCACTTTCAAATTACGACTTTTTATACCGAAAATATGCCAATTACTGAAAACGGCGATGGGTCATATTTTGCTCAAACCCCCTACAGTTTTCAAAATGTCTTAAATGTCCGAAATTTGACTCCTGAGCGTATTTTTTGAGCCGAATTCTGACTCTCTGCACCTATTTTCATTTTCAAATTATGACTTTTTATACCGAAAATATGCCAATTACTGAAAACGACGGTGGGTCATATTTTGCCCAAACCCCCCTGCAGTTTTTAAAATGTCTGAAATGTCCGAAATTTGACCTCTGAGCTTGATTTTTGAGCCGAATTCTGACTCTCTACACCTATTTTCATTTTAAAATTACGACTTCTTATACTGAAAATATGCCAATTACTGAAAACGGCGATGGGTCATATTTTGCCCAAACCCCCCTGCAGTTTTCAAAATGTCTGAAATGTCCGAAATTTGACTCCTGAGCGTGATTTTTGAGCCGAATTCTGACTCTCTGCACCTATTTTCATTTTCAAATTACGACTTTTTATACCAAAAATATGCCAATTACTGAAAACAGCGAGGGGTCATATTTTGCCCTAACCCCCCTGCAGTTTTCAAAATGTCTGAAATGTCCGAAACGTGACTCCTTAGCGTGATTTTTGAGCCGAATTCTGACTCTCTGCACCTATTTTCATTTTCAAATTACGACTTTTTATACCGAAAATATGCCAATTACTGAAAACGGCGATGGGTCATATTTTGCCCAAACCCCCCTGCAGTTTTCAAAATGTCTTAAATGTCCAAAATTTGACTCCTGAGCGTGATTTTTGAGCCGAATTCTGACTCTCTGCACCTATTTTCAGTTTCAAATTACGAATTTTTATACCGAAAATATGCCAATTACTGAAAACGGCGATGGGTCATAATTTGCCGAAACCCCCCTGCAGTTTTCAAAATGTCTGAAATGTCGGAAATTCGACTCCAGAGCGTGATTTTTTATCCGAATTCTGACTCTCTGCACCTATTTTCACTTTCAAATTACGACTTTTTATACCGAAAAAATGCCAATTACTGAAAACGGCGATGGGTCATATTTTGCTCAAACCCCCTACAGTTTTCAAAATGTCTGAAATGTCCGAAATTTGACTCCTGAGCGTATTTTTTGAGCCGAATTCTGACTCTCTGCACCTATTTTCATTTTCAAATTATGACTTTTTATACCGAAAATATGCCAATTACTGAAAACGACGATGGGTCATATTTTGCCCAAACCCCCCTGCAGTTTTTAAAATGTCTGAAATGTCCGAAATTTGACCTCTGAGCGTGATTTTTGAGCCGAATTCTGACTCTCTACACCTATTTTCATTTTAAAATTACGACTTCTTATACTGAAAATATGCCAATTACTGAAAACGGCGATGGGTCATATTTTGCCCAAACCCCCCTGCAGTTTTCAAAATGTCTGAAATGTCCGAAATTTGACTCCTGAGCGTGATTTTTGAGCCGAATTCTGACTCTCTGCACCTATTTTCATTTTCAAATTACGACTTTTTATACCAAAAATATGCCAATTACTGAAAACAGCGAGGGGTCATATTTTGCCCTAACCCCCCTGCAGTTTTCAAAATGTCTGAAATGTCCGAAACGTGACTCCTTAGCGTGATTTTTGAGCCGAATTCTGACTCTCTGCACCTATTTTCATTTTCAAATTACGACTTTTTATACCGAAAATATGCCAATTACTGAAAACGGCGATGGGTCATATTTTGCCCAAACCCCCCTGCAGTTTTCAAAATGTCTTAAATGTCCAAAATTTGACTCCTGAGCGTGATTTTTGAGCCGAATTCTGACTCTCTGCACCTATTTTCAGTTTCAAATTACGAATTTTTATACCGAAAATATGCCAATTACTGAAAACGGCGATGGGTCATATTTTGCCCGAAACCCCCCTGCAGTTTTCAAAATGTCTGAAATGTCGGAAATTCGACTCCAGAGCGTGATTTTTTATCCGAATTCTGACTCTCTGCACCTATTTTCACTTTCAAATTACGACTTTTTATACCGAAAATATGCCAATTACTGAAAACGTCGATGGGTCATATTTTGCTCAAACCCCCTACAGTTTTCAAAATGTCTGAAATGTCCGAAATTTGACTCCTGAGCGTATTTTTTGAGCCGAATTCTGACTCTCTGCACCTATTTTCATTTTCAAATTATGACTTTTTATACCGAAAATATGCCAATTACTGAAAACGACGATGGGTCATATTTTGCCCAAACCCCCCTGCAGTTTTTAAAATGTCTGAAATGTCCGAAATTTGACCTCTGAGCGTGATTTTTGAGCCGAATTCTGACTCTCTACACCTATTTTCATTTTAAAATTACGACTTCTTATACTGAAAATATGCCAATTACTGAAAACGGCGATGGGTCATATTTTGCCCAAACCCCCCTGCAGTTTTCAAAATGTCTGAAATGTCCGAAATTTGACTCCTGAGCGTGATTTTTGAGCCGAATTCTGACTCTCTGCGCCTATTTTCATTTTCAAATTACGACTTTTTATACCGAAAATATGCCAATTACTGAAAACAGCGAGGGGTCATATTTTGCCCTAACCCCCCTGCAGTTTTCAAAATGTCTGAAATGTCCGAAACTTGACTCCTTAGCGTGATTTTTGAGCCGAATTCTGACTCTCTGCACCTATTTTCATTTTCAAATTACGACTTTTTATACCGAAAATATGCCAATTACTGAAAACGGCGATGGGTCATATTTTGCCCAAACCCCCCTGCAGTTTTCAAAATGTCTTAAATGTCAAAAATTTGACTCCTGAGCGTAATTTTTGAGCCGAATTCTGACTCTCTGCACCTATTTTCATTTTCAAATTACGACTTTTTATACCGAAAATATGCCAATTACTGAAAACGGCGATGGGTCATATTTTGCCCAAACCCCCCTGCAGTTTTCAAAATGTCTGAAATGTCTGAAATTTGACTCCTGAGCGTAATTTTTGAGCCGAATTCTGACTCTCTGCACCTATTTTCATTTTCAAGTTACGACTTTTTATACCGAAAATATGCCAATTACTGAAAACGGCGATGGGTCATATTTTGCCCAAACCACCCTGCAGTTTTCAAAATGTCTGAAATGTCCGAAATTTGACTCCTGAGCGTAATTTTTGAGCCGAATTCTGACTCTCTGCACCTATTTTCATTTTCAAATTACGAATTTTTATAACGAAAATATGCCAATTACTGAAAACGGCGATGGGTCATATTTTGCCCAAACCCCCCTGCAGTTTTCAAAATGTCTGAAATGTCCGAAATTTGACCTCTGAGCGTGATTTTTGAGCCGAATTCTGACTCTCTACACCTATTTTCATTTTAAAATTACGACTTTTTATACCGAAAATATGCCAATTACTGAAAACAGCGATGGTTCATATTTTGCCCAAACCCCCCTGCAGTTTTCAAAATGTCTGAAATGTCCGAAATTTGACTCCTGAGCGTGATTTTTGAGCCGAATTCTGACTCTCTGCACCTATTTTCATTTTCAAATTACTACATTTTATAACGAAAATATGCCAATTACTGAAAACGGCGATGGGTCATATTTTGCCCAAACCCCCCTGCAGTTTTCAAAATGTCTGAAATGTCCGAAATTTGGCTCCTGAGCGTGATTTTTGAGCCGAATTCTGACTCTCTGCACCTATTTTCAGTTTCAAATTACGACTTTTTATACCGAAAATATGCCAATTACTGAAAACAGCGATGGGTCATATTTTGCCCAAACCCCCCTGCAGTTTTCAAAATGTCTGAAATTTCGGAAATTTGAATCCTGAGCGTGATTTTTGAGCCGAATTCTGACTCTCTGCACCTATTTTCAGTTTCAAATTACGACTTTTTATACCGAAAATATGCCAATTACTGAAAACGGCGATGGGTCATATTTTGCCCAAACCCCCCTGCAGTTTTCAAAATGTCTGAAATGTCGGAAATTCGACTCCAGAGCGTGATTTTTTATCCGAATTCCGACTCTCTGCACCTATTTTCACTTTCAAATTACGACTTTTTATACCGAAAAAATGCCAATTACTGAAAACGGCGATGGGTCATATTTTGCTCAAACCCCCTACAGTTTTCAAAATGTCTGAAATGTCCGAAATTTGACTCCTGAGCGTATTTTTTGAGCCGAATTCTGACTCTCTGCACCTATTTTTATTTTCAAATTACGACTTTTTATACCGAAAATATTCCAATTACTGAAAACGACGATGGGTCATATTTTGCCCAAACCCCCCTGCAGTTTTTAAAATGTCTGAAATGTCCGAAATTTGACTCCTGAGCGTGATTTTTGAGCCGAATTCTGACTCTCTGCACCTATTTTCATTTTCAAATTACGACTTTTTATACCGAAAATATGCCAATTACTGAAAACGGCGATGGGTCATATTTTGCCCAAACCACCCTGCAGTTTTCAAAATGTCTGAAATGTCCGAAATTTGACTCCTGAGCGTAATTTTTGAGCCGAATTCTGACTCTCTGCACCTATTTTCATTTTCAAATTACGAATTTTTATAACGAAAATATGCCAATTACTGAAAACGGCGATGGGTCAGATTTTGCCCAAACCCCCCTGCAGTTTTCAAAATGTCTGAAATGTCCGAAATTTGACCTCTGAGCGTGATTTTTGAGCCGAATTCTGACTCTCTACACCTATTTTCATTTTAAAATTACGACTTTTTATACCGAAAATATGCCAATTACTGAAAACAGCGATGGGTCAGATTTTGCCCAAACCCCCCTGCAGTTTTCAAAATGTCTGAAATGTCCGAAATTTGGCTCCTGAGCGTGATTTTTGAGCCGAATTCTGACTCTCTGCACCTATTTTCAGTTTCAAATTACGACTTTTTATACCAAAAATATGCCAATTACTGAAAACAGCGATGGGTCATATTTTGCCCAAACCCCCCTGCAGTTTTCAAAATGTCTGAAATTTCGGAAATTTGAATCCTGAGCGTGATTTTTGAGCCGAATTCTGACTCTCTGCACCTATTTTCAGTTTCAAATTACGACTTTTTATACCGAAAATATGCCAATTACTGAAAACGGCGATGGGTCATATTTTGCCCAAACCCCCCTGCAGTTTTCAAAATGTCTGAAATGTCGGAAATTCGACTCCAGAGCGTGATTTTTTATCCGAATTCCGACTCTCTGCACCTATTTTCACTTTCAAATTACGACTTTTTATACCGAAAAAATGCCAATTACTGAAAACGGCGATGGGTCATATTTTGCTCAAACCCCCTACAGTTTTCAAAATGTCTGAAATGTCCGAAATTTGACTCCTGAGCGTATTTTTTGAGCCGAATTCTGACTCTCTGCACCTATTTTTATTTTCAAATTACGACTTTTTATACCGAAAATATGCCAATTACTGAAAACGACGATGGGTCATATTTTGCCCAAACCCCCCTGCAGTTTTTAAAATGTCTGAAATGTCCGAAATTTGACTCCTGAGCGTGATTTTTGAGCCGAATTCTGACTCTCTACACCTATTTTCATTTTAAAATTACGACTTCTTATACTGAAAATATGCCAATTACTGAAAACGGCGATGGGTCATATTTTGCCCAAACCCCCCTGCAGTTTTCAAAATGTCTGAAATGTCCGAAATTTGACTACTGAGCGTGATTTTTGAGCCGAATTCTGACTCTCTGCACCTATTTTCATTTTCAAATTACGACTTTTTATACCGAAAATATGCCAATTACTGAAAACAGCGAGGGGTCATATTTTACCCAAACCCCCCTGCAGTTTTCAAAATGTCTTAAATGTCCAAAATTTGACTCCTGAGCGTGATTTTTGAGCCGAATTCTGACTCTCTGCACCTATTTTCATTTTCAAATTACGACTTTTTATACCGAAAATATGCCAATTACTGAAAACGGCGATGGGTCATATTTTGCCCAAACCCCCCTGCAGTTTTCAAAATGTCTGAAATGTCTGAAATTTGACTCCTGAGCGTGATTTTTGAGCCGAATTCTGACTCTCTGCACCTATTTTCACTTTCAAGTTACGACTTTTTATACCGAAAATATGCCAATTACTGAAAACGGCGATGGGTCATATTTTGCCAAAACCACCCTGCAGTTTTCAAAATGTCTGAAATGTCCGAAATTTGACTCCTGAGCGTAATTTTTGAGCCGAATTCTGACTCTCTGCACCTATTTTCATTTTCAAATTACGAATTTTTATACCGAAAATATGCCAATTACTGAAAACGGCGATGGGTCATATTTTGCCCAAACCCCCCTGCAGTTTTCAAAATGTCTGAAATGTCCAAAATTTGACCTCTGAGCGTGATTTTTGAGCCGAATTCTGACTCTCTACACCTATTTTCATTTTAAAATTACGACTTTTTATACCGAAAATATGCCAATTACTGAAAACAGCGATGGTTCATATTTTGCCCAAACCCCCCCTGCAGTTTTCAAAATGTCTGAAATGTCCGAAATTTGACTCCTGAGCGTGATTTTTGAGCCGAATTCTGACTCTCTGCACCTATTTTCATTTTCAAATTACGACTTTTTATACCGAAAATATGCCAATTACTGAAAACGGCGATGGGTCATATTTTGCCCAAACCCCCCTGCAGTTTTCAAAATGTCTGAAATGTCCGAAATTTGACTCCTGAGCGTGATTTTTGAGCCGAATTCTGACTCTCTGCACCTATTTTCGTTTTCAAATTACGACTTTTTATACCGAAAATATGCCAATTTCTGAAAACGGCGATGGGTCATATTTTGCCCAAACCCCCCTGCAGTTTTCAAAATGTCTGAAATGTCCGAAATTTGACTCCTGAGAGTGATTTTTGAACCGAATTCTGACTCTCTGCACCTATTTTCATTTTCAAATTACGACTTTTTATACCGAAAATTTGCCAATTACTGAAAACGGCGATGGGTCATATTTTGCCCAAGCCCACCCTGCAGTTTTCAAAATGTCTGAAATGTCCGAAATTTGACTCCTGAGCGAGATTTTTGAGCCGAATCCTGACTCTCTGCACCTTATTTCATTTTTAAATTACGACTTTTTATACCGAAAATATGCCAATTACTGAAAACGGCGATGGGTCATATTTTGCCCAAACCCCCCTGCAGTTTTCAAAATGTCTGAAATGTCCGAAATTTGACTCCTGAGCGTGATTTTTGAGCCGAATTCTGACTCTCTGCACCTATTTTCATTTTCAAATTACGACTTTTTATACCGAAAATATGCCAATTACTGAAAACGGCGATGGGTCTTATTTTGCCCAAACCCCCCTGCAGTTTTCAAAATGTCTGAAATGTCCAAAATTTGACTCCTGAGCGTGATTTTTGAGTCGAATTCTGACTCTCTGCACCTATTTTCATTTTCAAATTACGACTTTTTATACCAAAAATATGCCAATTACTGAAAACGGCGATGGGTCATATTTTGCCCAAACCCCCCTGCAGTTTTCAAAATGTCTGAAATGTCTGAAATTTGACTCCTGAGCGTGATTTTTGAGCCGAATTCTGACTCTCTGCACCTATTTTTAGTTTCAAATTACGACTTTTTATACCGAAAATATGCCAATTACTGAAAACGGCGATGGGTCATATTTTGCCCAAACCCCCCTGCAGTTTTCAAAATTTCTGAAATGTCTGAAATTTGACTCGTGAGCGTGATTTTTGAGCCGAATTCTGACTCTCTGCACCTATTTTCAGTTTCAAATTACGACTTTTTATACCGAAAATATGCCAATTACTGAAAACAGCGATGGGTCATATTTTGATCAAACCCCCCTGCAGTTTTCAAAATGTCTGAAATTTCGGAAATTTGAATCCTGAGCGTGATTTTTGAGCCGAATACTGACTCTCTGCACCTATTTTCAGTTTCAAATTACGACTTTTTATACCGAAAATATGCCAATTACTGAAAACGGCGATGGGTCATATTTGGCCCAAACCCCCCTGCAGTTTTCAAAATGTCTGAAATGTCGGAAATTCGACTCCAGAGCGTGATTTTTTATCCGAATTCTGACTCTCTGCACCTATTTTCACTTTCAAATTACGACTTTTTATACCGAAAATATGCCAATTACTGAAAACGACGATGGGTCATATTTTGCCCAAACCACCCTGCAGTTTTTAAAATGTCTGAAATGTCCGAAATTTGACCTCTGAGCGTGATTTTTGAGCCGAATTCTGACTCTCTGCACATATTTTCAGTTTCAAATTACGACTTTTTATACCGAAAATATGCCAATTACTGAAAACGGCGATGGGTCATATTTTGCCCAAACCCCCCCTGCAGTTTTCAAAATGTCTGAAATGTCACAAATTTGACTCATGAGCGTGATTTTTTTGCCCGAATTCTGACTCTGTACCTTTTTTCAATTTCAAATTACGACTTTTTATACCGAAAATATGCCAATTACTGAAAACGGCGATGGGTCATATTTTTCCCAAACCCCCCCTGCAGTTTTCAAAATGTCTGAAATTTTTGAAATTTGACTCATGAGCGTGATTTTTGAACCGAATTCTGACTCTCTGCACCTATTTTCAGTTTCAAATTACGACTTTTTATACCGAAAATATGCCAATTACTGAAAACTACGATGGGTCATATTTTGACCAAACCCCCCTGCAGTTTTTAAAATGTCTGAAATGTCGGAAATTTGAATACTGAACGTGATTTTTGAGCCGAATTCTGACTCTCTGCACCTATTTTCAGTTTCAAATTACGACTTTTTATACCGAAAATATGCCAATTACTGAAAACGGCGATGAGTCATATTTTGCCCAAACCCCCCTGCAGTTTTCAAAATTTCTGAAATGTCTGAAATTTGACTCGTGAGCGTGATTTTTGAGCCGAATTCTGACTCTCTGCACCTATTTTCAGTTTCAAATTACGACTTTTTATACCGAAAATATGCCAATTACTGAAAACAGCGATGGGTCATATTTTGCCCAAACCCCCCTGCAGTTTTTAAAATGTCTGAAATTTCGGAAATTTGAATCCTGAGCGTGATTTTTGAGCCGAATTCTGACTCTCTGCACCTTATTTCATTTTTAAATTACGACTTTTTATACCGAAAATATGCCAATTACTGAAAACGGCGATGGGTCATATTTTGCCCAAACCCCCCTGCAGTTTTCAAAATGTCTGAAATGTCCGAAATTTGACTCCTGAGCGTGATTTTTGAGCCGAATTCTGACTCTCTGCACCTATTTTCATTTTCAAATTACGACTTTTTATACCGAAAATATGCCAATTTCTGAAAACGGCGATGGGTCATAATTTGCCCAAACCCCCCTGCAGTTTTCAAAATGTCTGAAATGTCCGAAATTTGACTCCTGAGCGTGATTTTTGAGCCGAATTCTGACTCTCTGCACCTATTTTCATTTTCAAATTACGACTTTTTATACCGAAAATATGCCAATTACTGAAAACGGCGATGGGTCATATTTTGCCCAAACCCCCCTGCAGTTTTCAAAATGTCTGAAATGTCCGAAATTTGACTCCTGAGCGTGATTTTTGAGCCGAATTCTGACTCACTGCACCTATTTTCGTTTTCAAATTACGACTTTTTATACCGAAAATATGCCAATTTCTGAAAACGGCGATGGGTCATAATTTGCCCAAACCCCCCTGCAGTTTTCAAAATGTCTGAAATGTCCGAAATTTGACTCCTGAGAGTGATTTTTGAACCGAATTCTGACTCTCTGCACCTATTTTCATTTTCAAATTACGACTCTTTATACCGAAAATTTGCCAATTACTGAAAACGGCGATGGGTCATATTTTGCCCAAGCCCCCCTGCAGTTTTCAAAATGTCTGAAATGTCCGAAATTTGACTCCTGAGCGAGATTTTTGAGCCGAATTCTGACTCTCTGCACCTTATTTCATTTTTAAATTACGACTTTTTATACCGAAAATATGCCAATTACTGAAAACGGCGATGGGTCATATTTTGCCCAAACCCCCCTGCAGTTTTCAAAATGTCTGAAATGTCCGAAATTTGACTCCTGAGCGTGATTTTTGAGCCGAATTCTGACTCTCTGCACCTATTTTCATTTTCAAATTACGACTTTTTATACCGAAAATATGCCAATTACTGAAAACGGCGATGGGTCATATTTTGCCTAAACCCCCCTGCAGTTTTCAAAATGTCTGAAATGTCCGAAATTTGACTCCTGAGCGTGATTTTTGAGTCGAATTCTGACTCTCTGCACCTATTATCATTTTCAAATTACGACTTTTTATTCCGAAAATATGCCAATTACTGAAATCGGCGATGGGTCATATTTTG
>NW_027190486.1:0-36290 GCF_040958095.1 Procambarus clarkii
AGAGAGAGAGGGAGGAGAGAGAGAGAGAGAGAGAGAGAGCGAGAGAGATAGAGAGAGAGAGAGAGAGAGAGAGAGAGAGGATAGACACAGACAGACAGAACGACAAGACAGACAGACAGACAAGACAGACAGACAGACCAGACAGACAGACAGACAGACAGCAGACAGACAGACAGACAGGAGACTGAGAGAGAGAACACACACAGACAGTTTCATAATATTCTCATTTTATAGCTTTTGCTTTCAGTGACAGAGGTTTTTGTTATAATAGTATTGGTGTCTAACACTCACAATCTCTTTAGAAATTAAAGTGTGGCTCTCAATGGAGCCGAGTTTGTTGGTTTGAGGCCAACCAACCACCACAGGGCAGTAAGTAAGCCGTTTACTTGGAGGAGGTGTACTTGGTGACGGCCTTAGTGCCCTCAGAGACGGCGTGCTTGGCCAGTTCTCCGGGCAACAGAGCCTACAGCCGTTCTGGATCTCCCGACTGGTAATGGTGGAACGCTTGTTGTAGTGGAGCCAGGCAGAAGCTCGGCGGCATGCGCTCGAAGATGTTCGTTCACGAACGAGTTCATGATCGACATGGCTTTGGAAGAGATACCAGTGTCGGGGTGGACCTGCTTCAGCACTTTGTAGATGTAGATGCTGTAGCTCTCCTTCCTCCTGCGCTTCTTTTTTCTTATCGCCCTTGGCAATGGCCTTCTGGGCCTTTCCGGCCTTCTTGGCAGCCTTTCCAGATGCCTTGGGTGGCATGATGATGCTCGTGCTGGCTGGCGTGCGATACAATAATGAACTTTTGCGCGAGTCGAGCTTTCCTTTTATATCCCGCTCGGCGACTCAGCTCGAGCGGGTCGCGTGGCGGAGCGCGCTGATTGGTCAGTGGCGGACTCCCTTGATCCTGAGCGGGGTATATAACACGAAGCTCGATCTGCGGGCCGGCATTAAAACACCACAAAACCCACAACAGCAGCAGCAATGTCAGGACCGCGAAGGGAGGCAAAGTGAAGGGCAAGTCAAAGTCTCGCTCCAGCAGGGCCGGACTTCAGTTCCCCGTGGGGCAGAATTCACCGTCTGCTGCGTAAGGGCAACTACGCCGAACGCGTCGGTGCTGGCGCTCCTGTCTACCTGGCAGCCGTCATGGAATACCTCGCTGCCGAAGTTCTCGAGCTCGCCGGTAACGCCGCACGTGACAACAAGAAGACCCTATCATCCCACGTCACTTGCAGTTGGCCATCCGCAACGACGAAGAACTCAACAAACTTCTGTCTGGCGTAACCATTGCACAGGGAGGTGTTCTTCCAAACATTCAGGCAGTTCTTTTTTGCCAAAGAAGACAGAAAGAAGTAAGCACTTCTGCCACCCACCGCGACAAATACCATAACCAGGCTCCATCCGGAGCCACACACACTTTAATAGAGAGATTCAAGTAGACAATCAACTTTCAAACATTAATAATAACATTTATATTGATTTCATTTGGAATGTGTACATAACAAACAAACAAAACAAAATTATAGGGGATATTCAGCATCACTTGGAATATTAACCAATCATATAAATCCAATATATATTTTATATTTTACTTTAAAGCGAGGAATTCATATTCTATCCATTTTTAATCATACAAATGAACAAAAGCAATTCTTCACTAGACGTAATGAATGAATAAATGATCAAGGTTTTAATGTGTTTCATGAATATATATATAATATATATATATATATATTATATAATATATATATATATATAATAATATATATATATTATATATATATTAATACTTGTGAACCAGAATATGTTTGAGCAGCAGCGATCGTGCCTGCCATTGGCCGAAGTGCAACAATTCAAATAATTTAAAGGGCCTGCTCGGGTATATAAGAGAGGCTGGGAGACTGGGGCCGGTGGTGGTGATGGGTGATGAGTGATGGTGTGGTGTGGTGTGGTGTTGTTAAGAGTTGATTTACGGCCAGCCAGCCAGCCAGCCAGCCAGCCAGCTGCAGCCAAGGCAGGGCAGGGCAAGGCAAGGCAAGGCAAGCAAGGCAAGGCAAGGCAAGGCAAGGCAAGGCAAGGCAAGGCAAGGCAGGCAGGCAGGCAGGCAGGCAGGCAGCCAGGCAGCCAGGCCCAGGCACAGGCAGGCAGGCAGGCAGGCAGGCAGGCAGGGGCAGGCAGGCAGGCAGGCAGGCAGGCAGGCAGGCAGGCAGGCAGCAGCAGGCAGGCAGCAGGCAGGCAGGCAGGCAGGCAGGCAGGCAGGCAGGCAGAGAGCCAGGCAGCCAGGCAGCCAGCCACCAGCCAGCCAGCCAGCCACCAGCCAGCCAGCCAGCCAGCCAGCCAGCCCAGCCAGCCAGCCACTCCCACTTTGTATTTATATGCATTCAATTTATATTCAAACATTATATATGTTAAGGGCCTTGTTTTAGTGTTTATTTTAAAAATGACAAACATCGAGTCATTTTACCAGTCCTTTAGCGTTAACGGTGATGCATTTTAAACTGAACATAAATCGCCTTTTCTGGATATATCAAATATCGAATCCGCTTAATGTGCCTACAATTCAATCATTCAAAAAATACATAATTTACATCAAGCCTTTTCATAGAACAGACAATAAGATTTGTACATGCAAAAAAAAAAAAAAAATCCTTTAAGTTCAATACAATGTGAGAAAACTTTACTTTTATAACTAAAGTTGCACAATTATATACCAACTCTATGGTGGCTGGGTTGTAAGGTGTGTGGCTGGTGTTTTGGAAGTCGCGAGTTCAAACGACCCAATGGGAATAATACTTTTTTTTTTTTGCCATACAATCTTCCTAACTATTATGTAGGTTTGTGTGTGTTTTTTTATTCATTCTTTGGTTTTATAGATGACATACATATTGACTCCTTTTACCGGTCCTTAATTAGGCTCTGGGGAAGCAATGGTGGTGGTGTGGTGTGGTGGTGGTGGTGTGCATTTAAAACTAAACCAAAAATCACCAGTTCTGGACGCGTCAAATATCATATCCGCTTAATGTGTCTACAACCTAATTACTTAAACAACACTATTTAATTCATTCATATCATGTGCATATTGGTCATTATGCTCATACAACCGACATCAAAATTTATTTTCATTATTAGAATCATACATTTCATCAAGTAATACAGATACAAAGAGATTTTCTTTCTGAGAAGACCGTTAGTATTGGCTTGCAGGCAGGCAGGCAGGCAGGCATTTGAGGGTTATTATTTCGCCTGTTGATTGGGGGGAGGGTTGATGTGTTAGGGGGTTTTCGGTTAGATGTGGTGGTGGTGATTGGTGGTGGTGATTGGTGGTGATTGGTGGTGATTGGTGGTGGTGGGGTGGTGGTGGTGGTGTAGTAGGTGGGTTGGGGGTGGGGGGGGGGGGGGGGGGGGGGGGGGGAGGGAAGGGGAGGGAATGATGGTCTGTGGATTCCTTCTCCGTACCCTTTACATATAAGCAAAAATATGCCTTCTTGTGGGTATAGAAATTAACACAAATTATATCAGTAACTGATATTGTAGCCTTTTAAACAGAAAAGATTTGTACATACAAATACTTTTTAATTATCATTTATTTGTGGAAATGGCATTTACGTCATTAAATTGATACCTCAGCATCAAGCTAGTGTCCTGCAGCAGTGGTCCAGTGGTAAAGTGTATATAAGTGATGCGTATTCTTGGAGTTGCGAGTTCAAACCCGGATTAAGCTATATATATATATATATATACAACATGTTTTGTTTTGGTTGTTTGTTTTTGTATAAAGCCTCACACAATATCTATATTAAGCGAGTTTGTTTTAAACATGACATACATATTAATTCATTTTACCAGGCCTTATTCCACACAACTCCGTGAATTTCCCGTGGAGCCAGCCATTCAAACAAAAACAAACGAAACAAAACAAAACAAAACAAAACATTATTGCCAACAGCATTTGGTGTTCCCAGGCGGTCACCCATCCAAGTACTAACCAAACCCAACGTTGCTTAACTTCGCTGATCGGACGAGAAGCGGTGTTCTCAACGTGGTATGGCCGTTGGCATGAGACTGCCTACACATTGTGGCTAATAACCAACTCTTTTAAGTCATCGCGGCAGGATACGGACCTGCTTGTGGTGTCTTAATGGTAATTGTATCCTAACATATTTTTGTCTCCTTGGCATGGATATTTAACATCGTTTATTCAGTCTTGGGTTTATGTTCTTTCGCCATTTACAGACATTTTACATCTACCTACTTCCTCAGCCTGCCCTGCCAATTTCTAATGAATTTGTGGATTTTCTTTTGTAATACAAACATGTGTGTGCTCATCTGCTCTTCAGTTTTTATGATATTTGTCTCATCTGTCCTGCTTTATGATACTTTTACAAAGAACATGAACAAATGCTTCTATTTTAGAGAAGATATGGGATCCAGGTTTCGGAGCCGTAAAACCAACCGTCGTGATTGGTGGACGAGTTGCCAGGTTGCAGCTTCTGTACCGTGCCGGCACATAAATAGGTTCGGCTCAAGCGGCGGCAGCATCATTCCCCCGTGACTGTCTGAGCGTCTCTCATCACCTTGGTTGGTTCATCATCATCATGGTAGAAGCAAAGCCTACCAAGAAGGCTGCGGCTGCTGCTGCTGTGGTGGCCACCACCAGGAAACCTCGCGTCCAGGTTGCTCACCCGAAAACTAGTCAAATGGTTCTAGCCGCGGTCGCAGCACTCAAAGACCGTAAGGGCTCGTCTCTACAAGCAATCAAGAAGTACGTTGTTGCCAACAACAAAGTCGAGGCTGCCAAGATCGCCATTTACATCCGAAGATTTCTCAAGAAAGCAGTGGCTGACGGCATTCTTGTTCAGACCAAGGGAAGTGGAGCTAGTGGATCATTCAAGCTGGCCGTAGCAGAGAAGAGGGCCGTTCTAACTCCCAAGAAAGCCACCACAACCAAGAAACCATCTACAGCAGCAAAGAAGGCCGTGGTAACTCCCAAGAAAGCCGCCACAAGCAACAAACCACCTACAGCCTTGAAAAAGAAGCAGCAGCAGCAGCAGCAGCTTGTTGTTGGGAACAAAAAGCCCAAAATAAAGAGAGCTTCAAAATCTCCCAAACCACCCAAGGCAAAGAAAGCTGTCAAAAAAACAACAAAGGCAAAATAAACGACGACATGCAAGCAGCATGAATACACATGACAATAAACATCCAGGCCTCCCCCCTCAGTGGAGGGGCCTCATATGATTCCAAAAAAGAGTTTAGTTTTGTAGACAAATAAATCATTACTTTTGGGGTAGATTTACTCTGTATATTATATATATATATATATATATATATATATATATATATATATATATATATATATATATATATATATATATATTATATATATATATATATATATATATATTATATATATATATATATATATATATATATATATAATATATATATATATACATCTATATTATTATATATATATATAATATACATATATATATATATATATATATATATATATATATATATATATATATATATATACATGGGTGAGGTGATATGGTACCAAAGTTTTGGGTAAGGTGATTGACATTTACACAAGATAAAACACGAACCAATGGGAATAAAAACATAAGAATGGAAGTAACTGCAGAAGGCCTATTGGCCCATAACACAAGCACTTCCTCTTGATGCTTCTATATTGGTTCAGAGTCTTGAAGCTATAATAATAATATATATATATATATATATATATATATATATATATATAATATATATTATATATATATAATTATTATATATATATATATACACACAAAACTAAATAGTCTTGTTAGACAAATTGCCCCTATTAGAGGCAAGTTGACTAACAAGCCGAATGACTGGCAATTGTTTTGAATTTGAGTTAAATCTAACATAGAAATGTAATCAAACCTAACCTAACCTATGCTAACCCAAGCTAAGCTAACCTAACCTAACCTAAGCTAACCCAAGCTAAGCTAAGCTAACCTAACCTAAAGCTAAGCTAACCTAACCTAACCCAGCAATTCATGATCTTAATATAATACTGTTAATTGGATAAACCAATTTGGAAAGAAATGTTCGAAAATAACAAAATTAACTGTGCTTGTTAGGAAAATTGGGCCTTGCATACTTGTCCCAATAGTGTGGTTCTCGCTTTTAGGTACGACATAAACGTATACCTAAGTTGAGAGAGAAAAAGATTCTCACTCAAACATGCATATCGATTGCCAGTCCTGAATTCTGGGTAGATATTCGTGTCCTCCCTTTTCATTTACCATCATTTGGATACTATCAAAACAGCTCTGAGAAGGATAAAATGAATAAAACGGGTAGCTCACTCATGTAAAAAGGAAGAGTTGGGAAAGATCTCTCTCTCTCTCTCTCCCCCTCACACCCCCCCCCCCCCCCCCAATGATCCTGCTCTGCTAGTATATAACGTAACAAACCTTCCCCCCCCCCCCCCCCCAATCAGAGTCCCTTTAAGCATGCGAGGATAAAAAATAGATTTCATAAGACCCAATGTGCTAGCTGATATCAAAACAATTTATGTTATCGTCTATTAAGCCCTTCAGTAAAAAAGTATAGGGACCTAATTAGGTCCCGTTTTGAGGTGGTGGTGGGTGGAATCGATGGATTAGCCAAGCTCTTATCCGCCGAATCCGTAGAGGGTACGACCCTGGCGCTTCAGAGCGTACACCACGTCCATGGCAGTGACGGTCTTCCTCTTGGCGTGTTCCGTGTAGGTTACAGCATCACGGATGACGTTCTCGAGGAACACCTTCAGGACGCCACGGGTCTCTTCGTAGATGAGACCCGAAATACGCTTGACGCCGCCACGACGAGCTAAGCGACGAATAGCGGGCTTGGTGATGCCCTGGATGTTGTCACGTAGCACCTTACGATGACGCTTGGCGCCACCCTTTCCGAGTCCCTTGCCTCCCTTGCCGCGTCCAGTCATGGTGTTGTAGTTGTGTGAATCGAATTGACGAATGCCCGCACGATTTCCCGACTATATCCCATCAAGCGGACGTACTAGTAGCATTGCAACTCCTGCCTGCCCTTACTTTACGCTTGTGGTCGAATAGACACGGCTTTCTCACAACGCTTTCAAAACTGCAGTTGCCTACTCGTCTGTTTCACGTCCCTGTGAAATGACTTTTGCACAAATCCAAAAAATAGAGCAAAATCAGCGATAATAGTGATTGAGGTGAGCCGCCTGTTGGCTGCAGCCAGAGGAAGGAGGGGAGGGGCAACGGGGTGACGTAGGCGAGTCGAGCAGCCAATGGCGCTCGAGCAAGCGCCTCGAGACGGCGTATATAAGCAAAAATTTTTCGGCGCCGGCCATCACAAACCACAGTTGTTCACCATGGCTCGCACCAAGCAGACTGCTCGCAAGTCCACGGGAGGCAAGGCTCCTCGTAAGCAGCTGGCCACCAAGGCAGCACGCAAGTCTGCTCCTGCCACAGGGGGTGTGAAGAAGCCTCACCGTTACAGGCCCGGAACGGTCGCCCTGCGTGAGATCCGTCGTTACCAGAAGAGCACCGAGTTGCTCATCAGGAAACTTCCCTTCCAGCGTCTGGTGCGCGAGATTGCCCAGGACTTCAAGACCGATCTTCGCTTCCAGTCGTCTGCCGTCATGGCTTTACAGGAGGCATCCGAGGCTTACCTGGTCGGTCTCTTCGAGGACACTAACCTCTGTGCCATCCACGCCAAGCGTGTCACCATCATGCCAAAGGACATTCAGCTTGCTCGCCGTATCCGTGGAGAGCGTGCATAAGCTAAATCGACCACCCTAGTATACACCAAACTCGGCCCTTCTCAGGGCCAAAATATCCTTCTAAGGAGATTTCAGACATTCCTAGCATCAGTCATATGAATTAACCTTCATCTACACATATAATAATAATAAATAAATAAATAAATAAACAAATACACTAATTTAGGTGTCATACATACACGTGATATCAATAAATCAAGTCATTTGTAGTACAACCTGTTCTCTTACAAACAAAACGCCGTCGCTTTTCGCTCTTATGCACTGTCAAGGATCACCCACCCCCCCCACCCCCCCAAAATAAAAATTGTCATACTGTACTAGAAATAAAAGCAGCTTGTATAAGTGACATACTGTCCAGTCCTGTTTTATTCTGTTTTCGGTCCTCTGGCTTAATCTGTTAAGTTAGGAGATGACATTTTAAATTAACCGTTTTCTTGACATTTTCAAACCTAAGAGGGTGGCCTGCATAGTAATCCTAATGTGGAACATAACAATGAATCTCTAATCTCTAGAAAAAAGATACCGAGTGCTTATATGTGTTGAGAGAGAGAGAGAGAGAGAGAGAGAGAGAGAGAGAGAGAAGAGAGAGAGAGAGAGAGAGAGAGAGAGAGAGAGAGAGAGAGAGAGAGAGAGAGACACAGACAGACAGACACAGACAGACAGACAGACAGACAGACAGACAGACAGACAGACAGACAGACAGACAGACAGACAGACAGACAGACAGAGACTGAGAGAGAGAAACACACACAGACAGTTTCATAAATATTCTCATTTTATAGCTATTTGCTTTCAGTGACAGAGGTTTTTGTTATAATAGTATTGGTGTCTAACACTCACAATCTCTTTAGAAATTAAAGTGTGGCTCCAATGGAGCCGAGTTTGTTGGTTTGAGGCCAAGCCACCACCACAGGGCAGTAAGTAAGCCGTTTACTTGGAGGAGGTGTACTTGGTGACGGCCTTAGTGCCCTCAGAGACGGCGTGCTTGGCCAGTTCTCCGGGCAACAGGAGCCTTACAGCCGTCTGGATCTCCCGACTGGTAATGGTGGAACGCTTGTTGTAGTGGGCCAGGCGAGAAGCCTCGGCGGCGATGCGCTCGAAGATGTCGTTCACGAACGAGTTCATGATCGACATGGCTTTGGAAGAGATACCAGTGTCGGGGTGGACCTGCTTCAGCACTTTGTAGATGTAGATGCTGTAGCTCTCCTTCCTCCTGCGCTTCTTTTTCTTATCGCCCTTGGCAATGGCCTTCTGGGCCTTTCCGGCCTTCTTGGCAGCCTTTCCAGATGCCTTGGGTGGCATGATGATGCTCGTGCTGGCTGGCGTTGCGATACAATAATGAACTTTTGCGCGAGTCGAGCTTTCCTTTTATATCCCGCTCGCGACTCAGCTCAGAGCGGGTCGCGTGGCGGAGCGCGCTGATTGGTCAGTGGCGGACTCCCTTGATCCTGAGCGGGGTATATAACACGAAGCTCGATCTGCGGGCCGGCATTAAAACACCACAAACCCACAACAGCAGCAGCAATGTCAGGACGCGGCAAGGGAGGCAAAGTGAAGGGCAAGTCAAAGTCTCGCTCCAGCAGGGCCGGACTTCAGTTCCCCGTGGGCAGAATTCACCGTCTGCTGCGTAAGGGCAACTACGCCGAACGCGTCGGTGCTGGCGCTCCTGTCTACCTGGCAGCCGTCATGGAATACCTCGCTGCCGAAGTTCTCGAGCTCGCCGGTAACGCCGCACGTGACAACAAGAAGACCCGTATCATCCCACGTCACTTGCAGTTGGCCATCCGCAACGACGAAGAACTCAACAAACTTCTGTCTGGCGTAACCATTGCACAGGGAGGTGTTCTTCCAAACATTCAGGCAGTTCTTTTGCCAAAGAAGACAGAGAAGAAGTAAGCACTTCTGCCACCCACCGCGACAAATACCATAACCAGGCTCCATCCGGAGCCACACACACTTTAATAGAGAGATTCAAGTAGACAATCAACTTTCAAACATTAATAATAACATTTATATTGATTTCATTTGGAATGTGTACATAACAAACAAACAAAACAAAATTATAGGGGATATTCAGCATCACTTGGAATATTAACCAATCATATAAATCCAATATATATTTTATATTTTACTTTAAGCGAGGAATTCATATTCTATCCATTTTTAATCATACAAATGAACAAAAGCAATTCTTCACTAGACGTAATGAATGAATAAATGATCAAGGTTTTAATGTGTTTCATGAATATATATATATATATATATATATATATATATATATATATATATATATATATATATATATATATATATATATATATATATATTAATACTTGTGAACCAGAATATGTTTGAGCAGCAGCGATCGTGCCTGCCATTGGCCGAAGTGCAACAATTCAAATAATTTAAAGGGCCTGCTCGGGTATATAAGAGAGGCTGGGAGACTGGGGCCGGTGGTGGGTGATGGGTGATGAGTGATGGTGTGGTGTGGTGTGGTGTTGTTAAGAGTTGATTTACGGCCAGCCAGCCAGCCAGCCAGCCAGCCAGCTGCAGCCAAGGCAGGGCAGGGCAAGGCAAGGCAAGGCAAGGCAAGGCAAGGCAAGGCAAGGCAAGGCAAGGCAAGGCAGCAGGCAAGGCAGGCAGGCAGGCAGGCAGGCAGCCAGGCAGCCAGGCAGCCAGGCAGCCAGACAGGCAGGCAGGCAGGCAGGCAGGCAGGCAGGCAGGCAGGCAGGCAGGCAGGCAGGCAGGCAGGCAGGCAGGGCAGGCAGCCAGGCAGGCAGGCAGGCAGGCAGGCAGGCAGGCAGGCAGGCAGGCAGGCAGCAGGCAGCCAGCCAGCCAGCCAGCCAGCCAGCCAGCCAGCCAGCCAGCCAGCCAGCCAGCCAGCCAGCCAGCCAGCCAGCCAGCCACTCCCACTTTGTATTTATATGCATTCAATTTATATTCAAACATTATATATGTTAAGGGCCTTGTTTTAGTGTTTATTTTAAAAATGACAAACATCGAGTCATTTTACCAGTCCTTTAGCGTTAACGGTGATGCATTTTAAAACTGAACATAAATCGCCTTTTCTGGATATATCAAATATCGAATCCGCTTAATGTGCCTACAATTCAATCATTCAAAAAATACATAATTTACATCAAGCCTTTTCATAGAACAGACAATAAGATTTGTACATGCAAAAAAAAAAAAAAATCCTTTAAGTTATCAATACAATGTGAGAAAACTTTACTTTTATAACTAAAGTTGCACAATTATACCAACTCTATGGTGGCTGGGTTGTAAGGTGTGTGGCTGGTGTTTTGGAAGTCGCGAGTTCAAACGACCCAATGGGAATAATACTTTTTTTTTTTTGCCATACAATCTTCCTAATACTATTATGTAGGTTTGTGTGTGTTTTTTTATTCATTCTTTGGTTTTATAGATGACATACATATTGACTCCTTTTACCGGTCCTTAATTAGGCTCTGGGGAAGCAATGGTGGTGGTGGTGGTGGTGGTGGTGGTGCATTTAAAACTAAACCAAAAATCACCAGTTCTGGACGCGTCAAATATCATATCCGCTTAATGTGTCTACAACCTAATTACTTAAAACTACACTATTTAATTCATTCATATCATGTGCATATTGGTCATTATGCTCATACAACCGACATCAAAATTTATTTTCATTATTAGAATCATACATTTCATCAAGTAATACAGATACAAAGAGATTTTCTTTCTGAGAAGACCGTTAGTATTGGCTTGCAGGCAGGCAGGCAGGCAGGCATTTGAGGGTTATTATTTCGCCTGTTGATTGGGGGGAGGGTTGATGTGTTAGGGGGTTTTCGGTTAGATGTGGTGGTGGTGATTGGTGGTGGTGATTGGTGGTGATTGGTGGTGATTGGTGGTGGTGGTGGTGGTGGTGGTGGTGTGTAGGTGGGAGTTGGGGGTGGGGGGGGGGGGGGGGGGGAGGGAAGGGGAGGGGAATGATGGTCTGTGGATTCCTTCTCCGTACCCTTTACATATAAGCAAAAATATGCCTTCTTGTGGGTATAGAAACATTAACACAAATTATATCAGTAACTGATATTGTAGCCTTTTAAACAGAAAAGATTTGTACATACAAATACTTTTTAATTATCATTTATTTGTGGAAATGGCATTTACGTCATTAAATTGATACCTCAGCATCAAGCTAGTGTCCTGCAGCAGTGGTCCAGTGGTAAAGTGTATATAAGTGATGCGTATTCTTGGAGTTGCGAGTTCAAACCCGGATTAAGCTATATATATATATATATATATACATGTTTTGTTTTGGTTGTTTGTTTTTGTATAAAGCCTCACACAATATCTATATTAAGCGAGTTTGTTTTAAACATGACATACATATTAATTCATTTTACCAGGCCTTATTCCACACAACTCCGTGAATTTCCCGTGGAGCCAGCCATTCAAACAAAAACAAACGAAACAAAACAAAACAAAACAAAAAACATTATTGCCAACAGCATTTGGTGTTCCCAGGCGGTCACCCATCCAAGTACTAACCAAACCCAACGTTGCTTAACTTCGCTGATCGGACGAGAAGCGGTGTTCTCAACGTGGTATGGCCGTTGGCATGAGACTGCCTACACATTGTGGCTAATAACCAACTCTTTTAAGTCATCGCGGCAGGATACGGACCTGCTTGTGGTGTCTTAATGGTAATTGTATCCTAACATATTTTTGTCTCCTTGGCATGGATATTTAACATCGTTTATTCAGTCTTGGGTTTATGTTCTTTCGCCATTTACAGACATTTTACATCTACCTACTTCCTCAGCCTGCCCTGCCAATTTCTAATGAATTTGTGGATTTTCTTTTGTAATACAAACATGTGTGTGCTCATCTGCTCTTCAGTTTTTATGATATTTGTCTCATCTGTCCTGCTTTATGATACTTTTACAAAGAACATGAACAAATGCTTCTATTTTAGAGAAGATATGGGATCCAGGTTTCGGAGCCGTAAAACCAACCGTCGTGATTGGTGGACGAGTTGCCAGGTTGCAGCTTCTGTACCGTGCCGGCACATAAATAGGTTCGGCTCAAGCGGCGGCAGCATCATTCCCCCGTGACTGTCTGAGCGTCTCTCATCACCTTGGTTGGTTCATCATCATCATGGTAGAAGCAAAGCCTACCAAGAAGGCTGCGGCTGCTGCTGCTGTGGTGGCCACCACCAGGAAACCTCGCGTCCAGGTTGCTCACCCGAAAACTAGTCAAATGGTTCTAGCCGCGGTCGCAGCACTCAAAGACCGTAAGGGCTCGTCTCTACAAGCAATCAAGAAGTACGTTGTTGCCAACAACAAAGTCGAGGCTGCCAAGATCGCCATTTACATCCGAAGATTTCTCAAGAAAGCAGTGGCTGACGGCATTCTTGTTCAGACCAAGGGAAGTGGAGCTAGTGGATCATTCAAGCTGGCCGTAGCAGAGAAGAGGGCCGTTCTAACTCCCAAGAAAGCCACCACAACCAAGAAACCATCTACAGCAGCAAAGAAGGCCGTGGTAACTCCCAAGAAAGCCGCCACAAGCAACAAACCACCTACAGCCTTGAAAAAGAAGCAGCAGCAGCAGCAGCAGCTTGTTGTTGGGAACAAAAAGCCCAAAATAAAGAGAGCTTCAAAATCTCCCAAACCACCCAAGGCAAAGAAAGCTGTCAAAAAAACAACAAAGGCAAAATAAACGACGACATGCAAGCAGCATGAATACACATGACAATAAACATCCAGGCCTCCCCCCTCAGTGGAGGGGCCTCATATGATTCCAAAAAAGAGTTTAGTTTTGTAGACAAATAAATCATTACTTTTGGGGTAGATTTACTCTGTATATTATATATATATATATATATATATATATATATATATATATATATATATATATATATATATATATATAATATACATCTATATTATATATATATATATATATATATATATATATTATATATATATATATATATTATATATATATAATATACATCTATATTATATATATATATATAATATACATATATATATATATATATATATATATATATATATATTATATATATATATATATATATATAATGGGTGAGGTGATATGGTACCAAAGTTTTGGGTAAGGTGATTGACATTTACACAAGATAAAACACGAACCAATGGGAATAAAAACATAAGAATGGAAGTAACTGCAGAAGGCCTATTGGCCCATAACACAAGCACTTCCTCTTGATGCTTCTATATTGGTTCAGAGTCTTGAAGCTATAATAATAATAATATATATATATATATATATATATATATATATATATATATATATATATATATATATATATATATATATATATATATATATACACACAAAACTAAATAGTCTTGTTAGACAAATTGCCCCTATTAGAGGCAAGTTGACTAACAAGCCGAATGACTGGCAATTGTTTTGAATTTGAGTTAAATCTAACATAGAAATGTAATCAAACCTAACCTAACCTATGCTAACCCAAGCTAAGCTAACCTAACCTAACCTAAGCTAACCCAAGCTAAGCTAAGCTAACCTAACCTAACCTAAGCTAAGCTAACCTAACCTAACCCAGCAATTCATGATCTTAATATAATACTGTTAATTGGATAAACCAATTTGGAAAGAAATGTTCGAAAATAACAAAATTAACTGTGCTTGTTAGGAAAATTGGGCCTTGCATACTTGTCCCAATAGTGTGGTTCTCGCTTTTAGGTACGACATAAACGTATACCTAAGTTGAGAGAGAAAAAGATTCTCACTCAAACATGCATATCGATTGCCAGTCCTGAATTCTGGGTAGATATTCGTGTCCTCCCTTTTCATTTACCATCATTTGGATACTATCAAAACAGCTCTGAGAAGGATAAAATGAATAAAACGGGTAGCTCACTCATGTAAAAAGGAAGAGTTGGGAAAGATCTCTCTCTCTCTCTCTCCCCCTCACACCCCCCCCCCCCCCCCAATGATCCTGCTCTGCTAGTATATAACGTAACAAACCTTCCCCCCCCCCCCCCCCAATCAGAGTCCCTTTAAGCATGCGAGGATAAAAAATAGATTTCATAAGACCCAATGTGCTAGCTGATATCAAAACAATTTATGTTATCGTCTATTAAGCCCTTCAGTAAAAAAGTATAGGGACCTAATTAGGTCCCGTTTTGAGGTGGTGGTGGGTGGAATCGATGGATTAGCCAAGCTCTTATCCGCCGAATCCGTAGAGGGTACGACCCTGGCGCTTCAGAGCGTACACCACGTCCATGGCAGTGACGGTCTTCCTCTTGGCGTGTTCCGTGTAGGTTACAGCATCACGGATGACGTTCTCGAGGAACACCTTCAGGACGCCACGGGTCTCTTCGTAGATGAGACCCGAAATACGCTTGACGCCGCCACGACGAGCTAAGCGACGAATAGCGGGCTTGGTGATGCCCTGGATGTTGTCACGTAGCACCTTACGATGACGCTTGGCGCCACCCTTTCCGAGTCCCTTGCCTCCCTTGCCGCGTCCAGTCATGGTGTTGTAGTTGTGTGAATCGAATTGACGAATGCCCGCACGATTTCCCGACTATATCCCATCAAGCGGACGTACTAGTAGCATTGCAACTCCTGCCTGCCCTTACTTTACGCTTGTGGTCGAATAGACACGGCTTTCTCACAACGCTTTCAAAACTGCAGTTGCCTACTCGTCTGTTTCACGTCCCTGTGAAATGACTTTTGCACAAATCCAAAAAATAGAGCAAAATCAGCGATAATAGTGATTGAGGTGAGCCGCCTGTTGGCTGCAGCCAGAGGAAGGAGGGGAGGGGCAACGGGGTGACGTAGGCGAGTCGAGCAGCCAATGGCGCTCGAGCAAGCGCCTCGAGACGGCGTATATAAGCAAAAATTTTTCGGCGCCGGCCATCACAAACCACAGTTGTTCACCATGGCTCGCACCAAGCAGACTGCTCGCAAGTCCACGGGAGGCAAGGCTCCTCGTAAGCAGCTGGCCACCAAGGCAGCACGCAAGTCTGCTCCTGCCACAGGGGGTGTGAAGAAGCCTCACCGTTACAGGCCCGGAACGGTCGCCCTGCGTGAGATCCGTCGTTACCAGAAGAGCACCGAGTTGCTCATCAGGAAACTTCCCTTCCAGCGTCTGGTGCGCGAGATTGCCCAGGACTTCAAGACCGATCTTCGCTTCCAGTCGTCTGCCGTCATGGCTTTACAGGAGGCATCCGAGGCTTACCTGGTCGGTCTCTTCGAGGACACTAACCTCTGTGCCATCCACGCCAAGCGTGTCACCATCATGCCAAAGGACATTCAGCTTGCTCGCCGTATCCGTGGAGAGCGTGCATAAGCTAAATCGACCACCCTAGTATACACCAAACTCGGCCCTTCTCAGGGCCAAAATATCCTTCTAAGGAGATTTCAGACATTCCTAGCATCAGTCATATGAATTAACCTTCATCTACACATATAATAAATAAATAAATAAATAAATAAACAAATACACTAATTTAGGTGTCATACATACACGTGATATCAATAAATCAAGTCATTTGTAGTACAACCTGTTCTCTTACAAACAAAACGCCGTCGCTTTTCGCTCTTATGCACTGTCAAGGATCACCCACCCCCCCCACCCCCCCAAAATAAAAATTGTCATACTGTACTAGAAATAAAAGCAGCTTGTATAAGTGACATACTGTCCAGTCCTGTTTTATTCTGTTTTCGGTCCTCTGGCTTAATCTGTTAAGTTAGGAGATGACATTTTAAATTAACCGTTTTCTTGACATTTTCAAACCTAAGAGGGTGGCCTGCATAGTAATCCTAATGTGGAACATAACAATGAATCTCTAATCTCTAGAAAAAAGATACCGAGTGCTTATATGTGTTGAGAGAGAGAGAGAGAGAGAGAGAGAGAGAGAGAGAGAGAGAGAGAGAGAGAGAGAGAGAGAGAGAGAGAGAGAGAGAGAGAGAGAGAGACACAGACAGACAGACACAGACAGACAGACAGACAGACAGACAGACAGACAGACAGACAGACAGACAGACAGACAGACAGACAGACAGACAGAGACTGAGAGAGAGAAACACACACAGACAGTTTCATAAATATTCTCATTTTATAGCTATTTGCTTTCAGTGACAGAGGTTTTTGTTATAATAGTATTGGTGTCTAACACTCACAATCTCTTTAGAAATTAAAGTGTGGCTCCAATGGAGCCGAGTTTGTTGGTTTGAGGCCAAGCCACCACCACAGGGCAGTAAGTAAGCCGTTTACTTGGAGGAGGTGTACTTGGTGACGGCCTTAGTGCCCTCAGAGACGGCGTGCTTGGCCAGTTCTCCGGGCAACAGGAGCCTTACAGCCGTCTGGATCTCCCGACTGGTAATGGTGGAACGCTTGTTGTAGTGGGCCAGGCGAGAAGCCTCGGCGGCGATGCGCTCGAAGATGTCGTTCACGAACGAGTTCATGATCGACATGGCTTTGGAAGAGATACCAGTGTCGGGGTGGACCTGCTTCAGCACTTTGTAGATGTAGATGCTGTAGCTCTCCTTCCTCCTGCGCTTCTTTTTCTTATCGCCCTTGGCAATGGCCTTCTGGGCCTTTCCGGCCTTCTTGGCAGCCTTTCCAGATGCCTTGGGTGGCATGATGATGCTCGTGCTGGCTGGCGTTGCGATACAATAATGAACTTTTGCGCGAGTCGAGCTTTCCTTTTATATCCCGCTCGCGACTCAGCTCAGAGCGGGTCGCGTGGCGGAGCGCGCTGATTGGTCAGTGGCGGACTCCCTTGATCCTGAGCGGGGTATATAACACGAAGCTCGATCTGCGGGCCGGCATTAAAACACCACAAACCCACAACAGCAGCAGCAATGTCAGGACGCGGCAAGGGAGGCAAAGTGAAGGGCAAGTCAAAGTCTCGCTCCAGCAGGGCCGGACTTCAGTTCCCCGTGGGCAGAATTCACCGTCTGCTGCGTAAGGGCAACTACGCCGAACGCGTCGGTGCTGGCGCTCCTGTCTACCTGGCAGCCGTCATGGAATACCTCGCTGCCGAAGTTCTCGAGCTCGCCGGTAACGCCGCACGTGACAACAAGAAGACCCGTATCATCCCACGTCACTTGCAGTTGGCCATCCGCAACGACGAAGAACTCAACAAACTTCTGTCTGGCGTAACCATTGCACAGGGAGGTGTTCTTCCAAACATTCAGGCAGTTCTTTTGCCAAAGAAGACAGAGAAGAAGTAAGCACTTCTGCCACCCACCGCGACAAATACCATAACCAGGCTCCATCCGGAGCCACACACACTTTAATAGAGAGATTCAAGTAGACAATCAACTTTCAAACATTAATAATAACATTTATATTGATTTCATTTGGAATGTGTACATAACAAACAAACAAAACAAAATTATAGGGGATATTCAGCATCACTTGGAATATTAACCAATCATATAAATCCAATATATATTTTATATTTTACTTTAAGCGAGGAATTCATATTCTATCCATTTTTAATCATACAAATGAACAAAAGCAATTCTTCACTAGACGTAATGAATGAATAAATGATCAAGGTTTTAATGTGTTTCATGAATATATATATATATATATATATATATATATATATATATATATATATATATATATATATATATATATATATATATATATATATATATATATATATACTTGTGAACCAGAATATGTTTGAGCAGCAGCGATCGTGCCTGCCATTGGCCGAAGTGCAACAATTCAAATAATTTAAAGGGCCTGCTCGGGTATATAAGAGAGGCTGGGAGACTGGGGCCGGTGGTGGGTGATGGGTGATGAGTGATGGTGTGGTGTGGTGTGGTGTTGTTAAGAGTTGATTTACGGCCAGCCAGCCAGCCAGCCAGCCAGCCAGCTGCAGCCAAGGCAGGGCAGGGCAAGGCAAGGCAAGGCAAGGCAAGGCAAGGCAAGGCAAGGCAAGGCAAGGCAAGGCAAGGCAAGGCAGGCAGGCAGGCAGGCAGGCAGCCAGGCAGCCAGGCAGCCAGACAGGCAGCAGGCAGGCAGGCAGGCAGGCAGGCAGGCAGGCAGGCAGGCAGGCAGGCAGGCAGGCAGGCAGGCAGGCAGGCAGCAGGCAGGCAGGCAGGCAGGCAGGCAGGCAGGCAGGCAGGCAGGCAGGCAGGCAGGCAGGCAGCCAGCCAGCCAGCCAGCCAGCCAGCCAGCCAGCCAGCCAGCCAGCCAGCCAGCCAGCCAGCGCCCAGCCAGCCAGCCACTCCCACTTTGTATTTATATGCATTCAATTTATATTCAAACATTATATATGTTAAGGGCCTTGTTTTAGTGTTTATTTTAAAAATGACAAACATCGAGTCATTTTACCAGTCCTTTAGCGTTAACGGTGATGCATTTTAAAACTGAACATAAATCGCCTTTTCTGGATATATCAAATATCGAATCCGCTTAATGTGCCTACAATTCAATCATTCAAAAAATACATAATTTACATCAAGCCTTTTCATAGAACAGACAATAAGATTTGTACATGCAAAAAAAAAAAAAATCCTTTAAGTTATCAATACAATGTGAGAAAACTTTACTTTTATAACTAAAGTTGCACAATTATACCAACTCTATGGTGGCTGGGTTGTAAGGTGTGTGGCTGGTGTTTTGGAAGTCGCGAGTTCAAACGACCCAATGGGAATAATACTTTTTTTTTTTTGCCATACAATCTTCCTAATACTATTATGTAGGTTTGTGTGTGTTTTTTTATTCATTCTTTGGTTTTATAGATGACATACATATTGACTCCTTTTACCGGTCCTTAATTAGGCTCTGGGGAAGCAATGGTGGTGGTGGTGGTGGTGGTGGTGGTGCATTTAAAACTAAACCAAAAATCACCAGTTCTGGACGCGTCAAATATCATATCCGCTTAATGTGTCTACAACCTAATTACTTAAAACTACACTATTTAATTCATTCATATCATGTGCATATTGGTCATTATGCTCATACAACCGACATCAAAATTTATTTTCATTATTAGAATCATACATTTCATCAAGTAATACAGATACAAAGAGATTTTCTTTCTGAGAAGACCGTTAGTATTGGCTTGCAGGCAGGCAGGCAGGCAGGCATTTGAGGGTTATTATTTCGCCTGTTGATTGGGGGGAGGGTTGATGTGTTAGGGGGTTTTCGGTTAGATGTGGTGGTGGTGATTGGTGGTGGTGATTGGTGGTGATTGTGGTGGTGTGGTGGTGGTGGTGGTGGGAGTGGTGGTAGTGGGGGGGGGGGGGGGGGGGGGGGGGGGGGGGGGGGGGGGGGGGGGGAGGGAAGGGGAGGGGAATGATGGTCTGTGGATTCCTTCTCCGTACCCTTTACATATAAGCAAAAATATGCCTTCTTGTGGGTATAGAAACATTAACACAATTATATCAGTAACTGATATTGTAGCCTTTTAAACAGAAAAGATTTGTACATACAAATACTTTTTAATTATCATTTATTTGTGGAAATGGCATTTACGTCATTAAATTGATACCTCAGCATCAAGCTAGTGTCCTGCAGCAGTGGTCCAGTGGTAAGTGTATATAAGTGATGCGTATTCTTGGAGTTGCGAGTTCAAACCCGGATTAAGCTATATATATATATATATATATACACAATGTTTTTGTTTTGGTTGTTTGTTTTTGTATAAAGCCTCACACATATCTATATTAAGCGAGTTTGTTTTAAACATGACATACATATTAATTCATTTTACCAGGCCTTATTCCACACAACTCCGTGAATTTCCCGTGGAGCCAGCCATTCAAACAAAAAACAACGAAACAAAACAAAACAAAACAAAAACATTATTGCCAACAGCATTTGGTGTTCCCAGGCGGTCACCCATCCAAGTACTAACCAAACCCAACGTTGCTTAACTTCGCTGATCGGACGAGAAGCGGTGTTCTCAACGTGGTATGGCGCGTTGGCATGAGACGCCTACACATTGTGGCTAATAACCACTCTTTAAGTCATCGCGGCAGGATACGGACCTGCTTGTGGTGTCTTAATGGTAATTGTATCCTAACATATTTTTGTCTCCTTGGCATGGATATTTAACATCGTTTATTCAGTCTTGGGTTTATGTTCTTTCGCCATTTACAGACATTTTACATCTACCTACTTCCTCAGCCTGCCCTGCCAATTTCTAATGATTTGTGGATTTTCTTTTGTAATACAAACATGTGTGTGCTCATCTGCTCTTCAGTTTTTATGATATTTGTCTCATCTGTCCTGCTTTATGATACTTTTACAAGAACATGAACAAATGCTTCTATTTTAGAGAAGATATGGGATCCAGGTTCGGAGCCGTAAAACCAACCGTCGTGATTGGTGGACGAGTTGCCAGGTTGCAGCTTCTGTACCGTGCCGGCACATAAATAGGTTCGGCTCAAGCGGCGGCAGCATCATTCCCCCGTGACTGTCTGAGCGTCTCTCATCACCTTGGTTGGTTCATCATCATCATGGTAGAAGCAAAGCCTACCAAGAAGGCTGCGGCTGCTGCTGCTGTGGTGGCCACCACCAGGAAACCTCGCGTCCAGGTTGCTCACCCGAAAACTAGTCAAATGGTTCTAGCCGCGGTCGCAGCACTCAAAGACCGTAAGGGCTCGTCTCTACAAGCAATCAAGAAGTACGTTGTTGCCAACAACAAAGTCGAGGCTGCCAAGATCGCCATTTACATCCGAAGATTTCTCAAGAAAGCAGTGGCTGACGGCATTCTTGTTCAGACCAAGGGAAGTGGAGCTAGTGGATCATTCAAGCTGGCCGTAGCAGAGAAGAGGGCCGTTCTAACTCCCAAGAAAGCCACCACAACCAAGAAACCATCTACAGCAGCAAAGAAGGCCGTGGTAACTCCCAAGAAAGCCGCCACAAGCAACAAACCACCTACAGCCTTGAAAAAGACAGCAGCAGCAGCAGCAGCTTGTTGTTGGGAACAAAAAGCCCAAAATAAAGAGAGCTTCAAAATCTCCCAAACCACCCAAGGCAAAGAAAGCTGTCAAAAAAACAACAAAGGCAAAATAAACGACGACATGCAAGCAGCATGAATACACATGACAATAAACATCCAGGCCTCCCCCCTCAGTGGAGGGGCCTCATATGATTCCAAAAAAGAGTTTAGTTTTGTAGACAAATAAATCATTACTTTTGGGGTAGATTTACTCTGTATATTATATATATATATATATATATATATATATATATATATATATATATATATATATATATATATATATATATATATATATATATATATATATATACATCTATATTATATATATATATATATATATATATATATATATATATATATATATATATACATCTATATTATATATATATATATATATATATATATATATATATATATATATATATATATATATATATATATATATATATATATATATATACATGGGTGAGGTGATATGGTACCAAAGTTTTGGGTAAGGTGATTGACATTTACACAAGATAAAACACGAACCAATGGGAATAAAAACATAAGAATGGAAGTAACTGCAGAAGGCCTATTGGCCCATAACACAAGCACTTCCTCTTGATGCTTCTATATTGGTTCAGAGTCTTGAAGCTATAATAATAATATATATATATATATATAATATATATATATATATATATATAATATATATATATATATATATAATATATATTATATATATACACACAAAACTAAATAGTCTTGTTAGACAAATTGCCCCTATTAGAGGCAAGTTGACTAACAAGCCGAATGACTGGCAATTGTTTTGAATTTGAGTTAAATCTAACATAGAAATGTAATCAAACCTAACCTAACCTATGCTAACCCAAGCTAAGCTAACCTAACCTAACCTAAGCTAACCCAAGCTAAGCTAAGCTAACCTAACCTAAGCTAAGCTAACCTAACCTAACCCAGCAATTCATGATCTTAATATAATACTGTTAATTGGATAAACCAATTTGGAAAGAAATGTTCGAAAATAACAAAATTAACTGTGCTTGTTAGGAAAATTGGGCCTTGCATACTTGTCCCAATAGTGTGGTTCTCGCTTTTAGGTACGACATAAACGTATACCTAAGTTGAGAGAGAAAAAGATTCTCACTCAAACATGCATATCGATTGCCAGTCCTGAATTCTGGGTAGATATTCGTGTCCTCCCTTTTCATTTACCATCATTTGGATACTATCAAAACAGCTCTGAGAAGGATAAAATGAATAAAACGGGTAGCTCACTCATGTAAAAAGGAAGAGTTGGGAAAGATCTCTCTCTCTCTCTCTCCCCCTCACACCCCCCCCCCCCCCCACCAATGATCCTGCTCTGCTAGTATATAACGTAACAAACCTTCCCCCCCCCCCCCCCCCAATCAGAGTCCCTTTAAGCATGCGAGGATAAAAAATAGATTTCATAAGACCCAATGTGCTAGCTGATATCAAAACAATTTATGTTATCGTCTATTAAGCCCTTCAGTAAAAAAGTATAGGGACCTAATTAGGTCCCGTTTTGAGGTGGTGGTGGGTGGAATCGATGGATTAGCCAAGCTCTTATCCGCCGAATCCGTAGAGGGTACGACCCTGGCGCTTCAGAGCGTACACCACGTCCATGGCAGTGACGGTCTTCCTCTTGGCGTGTTCCGTGTAGGTTACAGCATCACGGATGACGTTCTCGAGGAACACCTTCAGGACGCCACGGGTCTCTTCGTAGATGAGACCCGAAATACGCTTGACGCCGCCACGACGAGCTAAGCGACGAATAGCGGGCTTGGTGATGCCCTGGATGTTGTCACGTAGCACCTTACGATGACGCTTGGCGCCACCCTTTCCGAGTCCCTTGCCTCCCTTGCCGCGTCCAGTCATGGTGTTGTAGTTGTGTGAATCGAATTGACGAATGCCCGCACGATTTCCCGACTATATCCCATCAAGCGGACGTACTAGTAGCATTGCAACTCCTGCCTGCCCTTACTTTACGCTTGTGGTCGAATAGACACGGCTTTCTCACAACGCTTTCAAAACTGCAGTTGCCTACTCGTCTGTTTCACGTCCCTGTGAAATGACTTTTGCACAAATCCAAAAAATAGAGCAAAATCAGCGATAATAGTGATTGAGGTGAGCCGCCTGTTGGCTGCAGCCAGAGGAAGGAGGGGAGGGGCAACGGGGTGACGTAGGCGAGTCGAGCAGCCAATGGCGCTCGAGCAAGCGCCTCGAGACGGCGTATATAAGCAAAAATTTTTCGGCGCCGGCCATCACAAACCACAGTTGTTCACCATGGCTCGCACCAAGCAGACTGCTCGCAAGTCCACGGGAGGCAAGGCTCCTCGTAAGCAGCTGGCCACCAAGGCAGCACGCAAGTCTGCTCCTGCCACAGGGGGTGTGAAGAAGCCTCACCGTTACAGGCCCGGAACGGTCGCCCTGCGTGAGATCCGTCGTTACCAGAAGAGCACCGAGTTGCTCATCAGGAAACTTCCCTTCCAGCGTCTGGTGCGCGAGATTGCCCAGGACTTCAAGACCGATCTTCGCTTCCAGTCGTCTGCCGTCATGGCTTTACAGGAGGCATCCGAGGCTTACCTGGTCGGTCTCTTCGAGGACACTAACCTCTGTGCCATCCACGCCAAGCGTGTCACCATCATGCCAAAGGACATTCAGCTTGCTCGCCGTATCCGTGGAGAGCGTGCATAAGCTAAATCGACCACCCTAGTATACACCAAACTCGGCCCTTCTCAGGGCCAAAATATCCTTCTAAGGAGATTTCAGACATTCCTAGCATCAGTCATATGAATTAACCTTCATCTACACATATAATAAATAAATAAATAAATAAATAAACAAATACACTAATTTAGGTGTCATACATACACGTGATATCAATAAATCAAGTCATTTGTAGTACAACCTGTTCTCTTACAAACAAAACGCCGTCGCTTTTCGCTCTTATGCACTGTCAAGGATCACCCACCCCCCCCACCCCCCCAAAATAAAAATTGTCATACTGTACTAGAAATAAAAGCAGCTTGTATAAGTGACATACTGTCCAGTCCTGTTTTATTCTGTTTTCGGTCCTCTGGCTTAATCTGTTAAGTTAGGAGATGACATTTTAAATTAACCGTTTTCTTGACATTTTCAAACCTAAGAGGGTGGCCTGCATAGTAATCCTAATGTGGAACATAACAATGAATCTCTAATCTCTAGAAAAAAGATACCGAGTGCTTATATGTGTTGAGAGAGAGAGAGAGAGAGAGAGAGAGAGAGAGAGAGAGAGAGAGAGAGAGAGAGAGAGAGAGAGAGAGAGAGAGAGAGAGAGGAGAGAGAGACACAGACAGACAGACAGACAGACAGACAGACAGACAGACAAGACAGACAGACAGACAGACAGACAGACAGACAGACAGACAGACAGAGACTGAGAGAGAGAAACACACACAGACAGTTTCATAAATATTCTCATTTTATAGCTATTTGCTTTCAGTGACAGAGGTTTTTGTTATAATAGTATTGGTGTCTAACACTCACAATCTCTTTAGAAATTAAAGTGTGGCTCCAATGGAGCCGAGTTTGTTGGTTTGAGGCCAAGCCACCACCACAGGGCAGTAAGTAAGCCGTTTACTTGGAGGAGGTGTACTTGGTGACGGCCTTAGTGCCCTCAGAGACGGCGTGCTTGGCCAGTTCTCCGGGCAACAGGAGCCTTACAGCCGTCTGGATCTCCCGACTGGTAATGGTGGAACGCTTGTTGTAGTGGGCCAGGCGAGAAGCCTCGGCGGCGATGCGCTCGAAGATGTCGTTCACGAACGAGTTCATGATCGACATGGCTTTGGAAGAGATACCAGTGTCGGGGTGGACCTGCTTCAGCACTTTGTAGATGTAGATGCTGTAGCTCTCCTTCCTCCTGCGCTTCTTTTTCTTATCGCCCTTGGCAATGGCCTTCTGGGCCTTTCCGGCCTTCTTGGCAGCCTTTCCAGATGCCTTGGGTGGCATGATGATGCTCGTGCTGGCTGGCGTTGCGATACAATAATGAACTTTTGCGCGAGTCGAGCTTTCCTTTTATATCCCGCTCGCGACTCAGCTCAGAGCGGGTCGCGTGGCGGAGCGCGCTGATTGGTCAGTGGCGGACTCCCTTGATCCTGAGCGGGGTATATAACACGAAGCTCGATCTGCGGGCCGGCATTAAAACACCACAAACCCACAACAGCAGCAGCAATGTCAGGACGCGGCAAGGGAGGCAAAGTGAAGGGCAAGTCAAAGTCTCGCTCCAGCAGGGCCGGACTTCAGTTCCCCGTGGGCAGAATTCACCGTCTGCTGCGTAAGGGCAACTACGCCGAACGCGTCGGTGCTGGCGCTCCTGTCTACCTGGCAGCCGTCATGGAATACCTCGCTGCCGAAGTTCTCGAGCTCGCCGGTAACGCCGCACGTGACAACAAGAAGACCCGTATCATCCCACGTCACTTGCAGTTGGCCATCCGCAACGACGAAGAACTCAACAAACTTCTGTCTGGCGTAACCATTGCACAGGGAGGTGTTCTTCCAAACATTCAGGCAGTTCTTTTGCCAAAGAAGACAGAGAAGAAGTAAGCACTTCTGCCACCCACCGCGACAAATACCATAACCAGGCTCCATCCGGAGCCACACACACTTTAATAGAGAGATTCAAGTAGACAATCAACTTTCAAACATTAATAATAACATTTATATTGATTTCATTTGGAATGTGTACATAACAAACAAACAAAACAAAATTATAGGGGATATTCAGCATCACTTGGAATATTAACCAATCATATAAATCCAATATATATTTTATATTTTACTTTAAGCGAGGAATTCATATTCTATCCATTTTTAATCATACAAATGAACAAAAGCAATTCTTCACTAGACGTAATGAATGAATAAATGATCAAGGTTTTAATGTGTTTCATGAATATATATATATATATATATATATATATATATATATATATATATATATATATATATATATATATATATATATATATTAATACTTGTGAACCAGAATATGTTTGAGCAGCAGCGATCGTGCCTGCCATTGGCCGAAGTGCAACAATTCAAATAATTTAAAGGGCCTGCTCGGGTATATAAGAGAGGCTGGGAGACTGGGGCCGGTGGTGGGTGATGGGTGATGAGTGATGGTGTGGTGTGGTGTGGTGTTGTTAAGAGTTGATTTACGGCCAGCCAGCCAGCCAGCCAGCCAGCCAGCTGCAGCCAAGGCAGGGCAGGGCAAGGCAAGGCAAGGCAAGGCAAGGCAAGGCAAGGCAAAGGCAAGGCAAGGCAAGGCAAGGCAGGCAGGCAGGCAGGCAGGCAGCCAGGCAGCCAGGCAGCCAGACAGGCAGGCAGGCAGGCAGGCAGGCAGGCAGGCAGGCAGGCAGGCAGGCAGGCAGGCAGGCAGGCAGGCAGGCAGGCAGCCAGGCAGGCAGGCAGGCAGGCAGGCAGGCAGGCAGGCAGGCAGGCAGGCAGGCAGGCAGCCAGGCAGCCAGCCAGCCAGCCAGCCAGCCAGCCAGCCAGCCAGCCAGCCAGCCAGCCAGCCAGCCAGCCAGCCAGCCACTCCCACTTTGTATTTATATGCATTCAATTTATATTCAAACATTATATATGTTAAGGGCCTTGTTTTAGTGTTTATTTTAAAAATGACAAACATCGAGTCATTTTACCAGTCCTTTAGCGTTAACGGTGATGCATTTTAAAACTGAACATAAATCGCCTTTTCTGGATATATCAAATATCGAATCCGCTTAATGTGCCTACAATTCAATCATTCAAAAAATACATAATTTACATCAAGCCTTTTCATAGAACAGACAATAAGATTTGTACATGCAAAAAAAAAAAAAAATCCTTTAAGTTATCAATACAATGTGAGAAAACTTTACTTTTATAACTAAAGTTGCACAATTATACCAACTCTATGGTGGCTGGGTTGTAAGGTGTGTGGCTGGTGTTTTGGAAGTCGCGAGTTCAAACGACCCAATGGGAATAATACTTTTTTTTTTTTGCCATACAATCTTCCTAATACTATTATGTAGGTTTGTGTGTGTTTTTTTATTCATTCTTTGGTTTTATAGATGACATACATATTGACTCCTTTTACCGGTCCTTAATTAGGCTCTGGGGAAGCAATGGTGGTGGTGGTGGTGGTGGTGGTGGTGCATTTAAAACTAAACCAAAAATCACCAGTTCTGGACGCGTCAAATATCATATCCGCTTAATGTGTCTACAACCTAATTACTTAAAACTACACTATTTAATTCATTCATATCATGTGCATATTGGTCATTATGCTCATACAACCGACATCAAAATTTATTTTCATTATTAGAATCATACATTTCATCAAGTAATACAGATACAAAGAGATTTTCTTTCTGAGAAGACCGTTAGTATTGGCTTGCAGGCAGGCAGGCAGGCAGGCATTTGAGGGTTATTATTTCGCCTGTTGATTGGGGGGAGGGTTGATGTGTTAGGGGGTTTTCGGTTAGATGTGGTGGTGGTGATTGGTGGTGGTGATTGGTGGTGATTGGTGGTGATTGGTGGTGGTGGTGGTGGTGGTGGTGGTAGTAGGTGGGAGTTGGGGGTGGGGGGGGGGGGGGGGGGGAAGGGGGAGGGGAATGATGGTCTGTGGATTCCTTCTCCGTACCCTTTACATATAAGCAAAAATATGCCTTCTTGTGGGTATAGAAACATTAACACAAATTATATCAGTAACTGATATTGTAGCCTTTTAAACAGAAAAGATTTGTACATACAAATACTTTTTAATTATCATTTATTTGTGGAAATGGCATTTACGTCATTAAATTGATACCTCAGCATCAAGCTAGTGTCCTGCAGCAGTGGTCCAGTGGTAAAGTGTATATAAGTGATGCGTATTCTTGGAGTTGCGAGTTCAAACCCGGATTAAGCTATATATATATATATATATACAACATGTTTTGTTTTGGTTGTTTGTTTTTGTATAAAGCCTCACACAATATCTATATTAAGCGAGTTTGTTTTAAACATGACATACATATTAATTCATTTTACCAGGCCTTATTCCACACAACTCCGTGAATTTCCCGTGGAGCCAGCCATTCAAACAAAAACAAACGAAACAAAACAAAACAAAACAAAAAACATTATTGCCAACAGCATTTGGTGTTCCCAGGCGGTCACCCATCCAAGTACTAACCAAACCCAACGTTGCTTAACTTCGCTGATCGGACGAGAAGCGGTGTTCTCAACGTGGTATGGCCGTTGGCATGAGACTGCCTACACATTGTGGCTAATAACCAACTCTTTTAAGTCATCGCGGCAGGATACGGACCTGCTTGTGGTGTCTTAATGGTAATTGTATCCTAACATATTTTTGTCTCCTTGGCATGGATATTTAACATCGTTTATTCAGTCTTGGGTTTATGTTCTTTCGCCATTTACAGACATTTTACATCTACCTACTTCCTCAGCCTGCCCTGCCAATTTCTAATGAATTTGTGGATTTTCTTTTGTAATACAAACATGTGTGTGCTCATCTGCTCTTCAGTTTTTATGATATTTGTCTCATCTGTCCTGCTTTATGATACTTTTACAAAGAACATGAACAAATGCTTCTATTTTAGAGAAGATATGGGATCCAGGTTTCGGAGCCGTAAAACCAACCGTCGTGATTGGTGGACGAGTTGCCAGGTTGCAGCTTCTGTACCGTGCCGGCACATAAATAGGTTCGGCTCAAGCGGCGGCAGCATCATTCCCCCGTGACTGTCTGAGCGTCTCTCATCACCTTGGTTGGTTCATCATCATCATGGTAGAAGCAAAGCCTACCAAGAAGGCTGCGGCTGCTGCTGCTGTGGTGGCCACCACCAGGAAACCTCGCGTCCAGGTTGCTCACCCGAAAACTAGTCAAATGGTTCTAGCCGCGGTCGCAGCACTCAAAGACCGTAAGGGCTCGTCTCTACAAGCAATCAAGAAGTACGTTGTTGCCAACAACAAAGTCGAGGCTGCCAAGATCGCCATTTACATCCGAAGATTTCTCAAGAAAGCAGTGGCTGACGGCATTCTTGTTCAGACCAAGGGAAGTGGAGCTAGTGGATCATTCAAGCTGGCCGTAGCAGAGAAGAGGGCCGTTCTAACTCCCAAGAAAGCCACCACAACCAAGAAACCATCTACAGCAGCAAAGAAGGCCGTGGTAACTCCCAAGAAAGCCGCCACAAGCAACAAACCACCTACAGCCTTGAAAAAGAAGCAGCAGCAGCAGCAGCAGCTTGTTGTTGGGAACAAAAAGCCCAAAATAAAGAGAGCTTCAAAATCTCCCAAACCACCCAAGGCAAAGAAAGCTGTCAAAAAAACAACAAAGGCAAAATAAACGACGACATGCAAGCAGCATGAATACACATGACAATAAACATCCAGGCCTCCCCCCTCAGTGGAGGGGCCTCATATGATTCCAAAAAAGAGTTTAGTTTTGTAGACAAATAAATCATTACTTTTGGGGTAGATTTACTCTGTATATTATATATATATATATATATATATATATATATATATATATATATATATATATATATATATATATATATATATAATATATATATATATATAATTATATATATATATATATATATATATATATATATATATATATAATATACATCTATATTATTATATATATATAATATACATATATATATATATATATATATATATATATATATATATATATATATATATATATACATGGGTGAGGTGATATGGTACCAAAGTTTTGGGTAAGGTGATTGACATTTACACAAGATAAAACACGAACCAATGGGAATAAAAACATAAGAATGGAAGTAACTGCAGAAGGCCTATTGGCCCATAACACAAGCACTTCCTCTTGATGCTTCTATATTGGTTCAGAGTCTTGAAGCTATAATAATAATATATATATATATATATATATATATATATATATATATATATATATATATATATATATATATATATATATATATATATATATATATATATATACACACAAAACTAAATAGTCTTGTTAGACAAATTGCCCCTATTAGAGGCAAGTTGACTAACAAGCCGAATGACTGGCAATTGTTTTGAATTTGAGTTAAATCTAACATAGAAATGTAATCAAACCTAACCTAACCTATGCTAACCCAAGCTAAGCTAACCTAACCTAACCTAAGCTAACCCAAGCTAAGCTAAGCTAACCTAACCTAACCTAAGCTAAGCTAACCTAACCTAACCCAGCAATTCATGATCTTAATATAATACTGTTAATTGGATAAACCAATTTGGAAAGAAATGTTCGAAAATAACAAAATTAACTGTGCTTGTTAGGAAAATTGGGCCTTGCATACTTGTCCCAATAGTGTGGTTCTCGCTTTTAGGTACGACATAAACGTATACCTAAGTTGAGAGAGAAAAAGATTCTCACTCAAACATGCATATCGATTGCCAGTCCTGAATTCTGGGTAGATATTCGTGTCCTCCCTTTTCATTTACCATCATTTGGATACTATCAAAACAGCTCTGAGAAGGATAAAATGAATAAAACGGGTAGCTCACTCATGTAAAAAGGAAGAGTTGGGAAAGATCTCTCTCTCTCTCTCTCCCCCTCACACCCCCCCCCCCCCCCACCAATGATCCTGCTCTGCTAGTATATAACGTAACAAACCTTCCCCCCCCCCCCCCCCAATCAGAGTCCCTTTAAGCATGCGAGGATAAAAAATAGATTTCATAAGACCCAATGTGCTAGCTGATATCAAAACAATTTATGTTATCGTCTATTAAGCCCTTCAGTAAAAAAGTATAGGGACCTAATTAGGTCCCGTTTTGAGGTGGTGGTGGGTGGAATCGATGGATTAGCCAAGCTCTTATCCGCCGAATCCGTAGAGGGTACGACCCTGGCGCTTCAGAGCGTACACCACGTCCATGGCAGTGACGGTCTTCCTCTTGGCGTGTTCCGTGTAGGTTACAGCATCACGGATGACGTTCTCGAGGAACACCTTCAGGACGCCACGGGTCTCTTCGTAGATGAGACCCGAAATACGCTTGACGCCGCCACGACGAGCTAAGCGACGAATAGCGGGCTTGGTGATGCCCTGGATGTTGTCACGTAGCACCTTACGATGACGCTTGGCGCCACCCTTTCCGAGTCCCTTGCCTCCCTTGCCGCGTCCAGTCATGGTGTTGTAGTTGTGTGAATCGAATTGACGAATGCCCGCACGATTTCCCGACTATATCCCATCAAGCGGACGTACTAGTAGCATTGCAACTCCTGCCTGCCCTTACTTTACGCTTGTGGTCGAATAGACACGGCTTTCTCACAACGCTTTCAAAACTGCAGTTGCCTACTCGTCTGTTTCACGTCCCTGTGAAATGACTTTTGCACAAATCCAAAAAATAGAGCAAAATCAGCGATAATAGTGATTGAGGTGAGCCGCCTGTTGGCTGCAGCCAGAGGAAGGAGGGGAGGGGCAACGGGGTGACGTAGGCGAGTCGAGCAGCCAATGGCGCTCGAGCAAGCGCCTCGAGACGGCGTATATAAGCAAAAATTTTTCGGCGCCGGCCATCACAAACCACAGTTGTTCACCATGGCTCGCACCAAGCAGACTGCTCGCAAGTCCACGGGAGGCAAGGCTCCTCGTAAGCAGCTGGCCACCAAGGCAGCACGCAAGTCTGCTCCTGCCACAGGGGGTGTGAAGAAGCCTCACCGTTACAGGCCCGGAACGGTCGCCCTGCGTGAGATCCGTCGTTACCAGAAGAGCACCGAGTTGCTCATCAGGAAACTTCCCTTCCAGCGTCTGGTGCGCGAGATTGCCCAGGACTTCAAGACCGATCTTCGCTTCCAGTCGTCTGCCGTCATGGCTTTACAGGAGGCATCCGAGGCTTACCTGGTCGGTCTCTTCGAGGACACTAACCTCTGTGCCATCCACGCCAAGCGTGTCACCATCATGCCAAAGGACATTCAGCTTGCTCGCCGTATCCGTGGAGAGCGTGCATAAGCTAAATCGACCACCCTAGTATACACCAAACTCGGCCCTTCTCAGGGCCAAAATATCCTTCTAAGGAGATTTCAGACATTCCTAGCATCAGTCATATGAATTAACCTTCATCTACACATATAATAAATAAATAAATAAATAAATAAACAAATACACTAATTTAGGTGTCATACATACACGTGATATCAATAAATCAAGTCATTTGTAGTACAACCTGTTCTCTTACAAACAAAACGCCGTCGCTTTTCGCTCTTATGCACTGTCAAGGATCACCCACCCCCCCACCCCCCAAAATAAAAATTGTCATACTGTACTAGAAATAAAAGCAGCTTGTATAAGTGACATACTGTCCAGTCCTGTTTTATTCTGTTTTCGGTCCTCTGGCTTAATCTGTTAAGTTAGGAGATGACATTTTAAATTAACCGTTTTCTTGACATTTTCAAACCTAAGAGGGTGGCCTGCATAGTAATCCTAATGTGGAACATAACAATGAATCTCTAATCTCTAGAAAAAAGATACCGAGTGCTTATATGTGTTGAGAGAGAGAGAGAGAGAGAGAGAGAGAGAGAGAGAGAGAGAGAGAGAGAGAGAGAGAGAGAGAGAGAGAGAGAGAGAGAGAGAGAGAGAGAGACACAGACAGACAGACAGACAGACAGACAGACAGACAGACAAGACAGACAGACAGACAGACAGACAGACAGACAGACAGACAGACAGACAGACAGACAGAGACTGAGAGAGAGAAACACACACAGACAGTTTCATAAATATTCTCATTTTATAGCTATTTGCTTTCAGTGACAGAGGTTTTTGTTATAATAGTATTGGTGTCTAACACTCACAATCTCTTTAGAAATTAAAGTGTGGCTCCAATGGAGCCGAGTTTGTTGGTTTGAGGCCAAGCCACCACCACAGGGCAGTAAGTAAGCCGTTTACTTGGAGGAGGTGTACTTGGTGACGGCCTTAGTGCCCTCAGAGACGGCGTGCTTGGCCAGTTCTCCGGGCAACAGGAGCCTTACAGCCGTCTGGATCTCCCGACTGGTAATGGTGGAACGCTTGTTGTAGTGGGCCAGGCGAGAAGCCTCGGCGGCGATGCGCTCGAAGATGTCGTTCACGAACGAGTTCATGATCGACATGGCTTTGGAAGAGATACCAGTGTCGGGGTGGACCTGCTTCAGCACTTTGTAGATGTAGATGCTGTAGCTCTCCTTCCTCCTGCGCTTCTTTTTCTTATCGCCCTTGGCAATGGCCTTCTGGGCCTTTCCGGCCTTCTTGGCAGCCTTTCCAGATGCCTTGGGTGGCATGATGATGCTCGTGCTGGCTGGCGTTGCGATACAATAATGAACTTTTGCGCGAGTCGAGCTTTCCTTTTATATCCCGCTCGCGACTCAGCTCAGAGCGGGTCGCGTGGCGGAGCGCGCTGATTGGTCAGTGGCGGACTCCCTTGATCCTGAGCGGGGTATATAACACGAAGCTCGATCTGCGGGCCGGCATTAAAACACCACAAACCCACAACAGCAGCAGCAATGTCAGGACGCGGCAAGGGAGGCAAAGTGAAGGGCAAGTCAAAGTCTCGCTCCAGCAGGGCCGGACTTCAGTTCCCCGTGGGCAGAATTCACCGTCTGCTGCGTAAGGGCAACTACGCCGAACGCGTCGGTGCTGGCGCTCCTGTCTACCTGGCAGCCGTCATGGAATACCTCGCTGCCGAAGTTCTCGAGCTCGCCGGTAACGCCGCACGTGACAACAAGAAGACCCGTATCATCCCACGTCACTTGCAGTTGGCCATCCGCAACGACGAAGAACTCAACAAACTTCTGTCTGGCGTAACCATTGCACAGGGAGGTGTTCTTCCAAACATTCAGGCAGTTCTTTTGCCAAAGAAGACAGAGAAGAAGTAAGCACTTCTGCCACCCACCGCGACAAATACCATAACCAGGCTCCATCCGGAGCCACACACACTTTAATAGAGAGATTCAAGTAGACAATCAACTTTCAAACATTAATAATAACATTTATATTGATTTCATTTGGAATGTGTACATAACAAACAAACAAAACAAAATTATAGGGGATATTCAGCATCACTTGGAATATTAACCAATCATATAAATCCAATATATATTTTATATTTTACTTTAAGCGAGGAATTCATATTCTATCCATTTTTAATCATACAAATGAACAAAAGCAATTCTTCACTAGACGTAATGAATGAATAAATGATCAAGGTTTTAATGTGTTTCATGAATATATATATATATATATATATATATATATATATATATATATATATATATATATATATATATATATATATATATATATTAATACTTGTGAACCAGAATATGTTTGAGCAGCAGCGATCGTGCCTGCCATTGGCCGAAGTGCAACAATTCAAATAATTTAAAGGGCCTGCTCGGGTATATAAGAGAGGCTGGGAGACTGGGGCCGGTGGTGGGTGATGGGTGATGAGTGATGGTGTGGTGTGGTGTGGTGTTGTTAAGAGTTGATTTACGGCCAGCCAGCCCCAGCCAGCCAGCCAGCTGCAGCCAAGGCAGGGCAGGGCAAGGCAAGGCAAGGCAAGGCAAGGCAAGGCAAGGCAAGGCAAGGCAAGGCAAGGCAAGGCAAGGCAAGGCAGGCAGGCAGGCAGGCAGGCAGCCAGGCAGCCAGGCAGCCAGACAGGCAGGCAGGCAGGCAGGCAGGCAGGCAGGCAGGCAGGCAGGCAGGCAGGCAGGCAGGCAGGCAGGCAGGCAGGCAGCCAGGCAGGCAGGCAGGCAGGCAGGCAGGCAGGCAGGCAGGCAGGCAGGCAGGCAGGCAGCCAGGCAGCCAGCCAGCCAGCCAGCCAGCCAGCCAGCCAGCCAGCCAGCCAGCCAGCCAGCCAGCCAGCCAGCCAGCCACTCCCACTTTGTATTTATATGCATTCAATTTATATTCAAACATTATATATGTTAAGGGCCTTGTTTTAGTGTTTATTTTAAAAATGACAAACATCGAGTCATTTTACCAGTCCTTTAGCGTTAACGGTGATGCATTTTAAAACTGAACATAAATCGCCTTTTCTGGATATATCAAATATCGAATCCGCTTAATGTGCCTACAATTCAATCATTCAAAAAATACATAATTTACATCAAGCCTTTTCATAGAACAGACAATAAGATTTGTACATGCAAAAAAAAAAAAAATCCTTTAAGTTATCAATACAATGTGAGAAAACTTTACTTTTATAACTAAAGTTGCACAATTATACCAACTCTATGGTGGCTGGGTTGTAAGGTGTGTGGCTGGTGTTTTGGAAGTCGCGAGTTCAAACGACCCAATGGGAATAATACTTTTTTTTTTTTGCCATACAATCTTCCTAATACTATTATGTAGGTTTGTGTGTGTTTTTTTATTCATTCTTTGGTTTTATAGATGACATACATATTGACTCCTTTTACCGGTCCTTAATTAGGCTCTGGGGAAGCAATGGTGGTGGTGGTGGTGGTGGTGGTG
>NW_027190487.1:0-36267 GCF_040958095.1 Procambarus clarkii
TCATATATTAAAAATATTTCTATCAATCTTAAAGTACTATACAAAACAGTATGTTATCATTCAAATAGCTATTGATTGAGGTGCTTATCAGAGTCAGTCTCTGAAAAATCTTCAAATCAAGTAACATGAAGAAAAACACCATAACTAAGTATTTACAATCACATATAGTTGGGAGAAGAGCGGCTTCTATGAAGTTCGGAAAGACTGTTGTTGGACTTTACATCTTTAACTTCATCTGTTCACCAATCCCTGAAAATTAAAATAATGAATTTATGATTTTTTCAAGGATTTTCGTAAACCCATGAAACCAGGAACATTCATTTTTAATAGCTTAATTTTCAACAAATTTCAAATAAGAAATATATTTTGATGTCCAAAACTAAAACTAAAATACAAATTACTTACCACAACCATTTCCTTCTGATAAACTTTCTGTGTCTGAATTCAATAATATCAGTGACGATGAATCTTCTTGGTTCTCTGGCGCAGGGAGAGGGTTGTACTTATCTGATTAATATTGCTGTTGTTTGATGCTTTAGGTAAGGTTTGTGACGAGCTGAGATGTAAGGTTTTTGGATAATGAAGCTGTCGATTGAAGGTGAAGATCATCATCCTCCCATTTATGAGGGGATGAAGGTGAGGCAGAATTGGTAGTTTTGTTAGAGATATATGGAGAAAGATTTTGGCACCTTCCCTAGCCTCACTCAATGATGATAACTTAGAAGATGAGAAAGAATATTTGCATTAAGCATCAAATAATAAACTTTAACTTTCCTCATCGTATCCATTCTGCCTACCCACCACCCACACCATCCCTCCTGTCTGCAGCAAGTACACACTCGTTTGGGTTCTACCTAAATAATAAACTTTACTTTCCTCATTATATCCTTCCTACCTACCTACCACTCACACCATCCGTACACACACTCGTGGGTTCTACGTAACTTTTTTTATACTATAAAAAATAGGAAAACAATGACATTGGACACACTAAATATACCACCCAATTTAATCCATGAAAATTTTATACGAACAAGAAAAAAGAAATCTCACACAATCTTCATCACCATCGAGAGAAAATGAAGATCCATTAGAGACTGAAATTATAAGTGACCATCAAAATGCTGCAATAGAAACTGAAATTCCTTCTTTTAAAACAGAAATAAGATCATTAAAAGAAAAGAAAATAACTTCATACATAAATTATCAGATGGAAAAAATATTAATAATAACTATTTTTATTCTATTTTTAGTAAGTCTTTGGGAAAATAATTTAATTTTGGGAATAATTATTTTACTAACTATATTTTTGATTAAACCTATCCTTAGTAAAATAATAGCAGGATGGCTCATTGATATATCAAATCATAACGACTAAAAAAACAAAAAAAAAATACATAATTGTTTATAGGCCAAATTAAAATTAAATTGTTACACTTTTATTTTATTTACGTTTTAAGACTTTTGTTGTAATAAAAATCTCAACAAAATCTATTTACTATGTATTTCAATTCCAGGGATAAAAGATACTTACAATATATATTTTTTTTTATTAACTAAAATATAAATTACATTTCATTTTCATATAATTATTATATAATAATGATTAACACAAGAGGTATTTTCAATTATCGGCATCGACAATGGGCTTTATTTACCTGGTGGAAACCTTAAACCCTGTCCTAAATGTTCGATCATTGATTCAGCCGATGCTGAATTAGAATTATTTCTTAGACACAGTCTCTACAATAAGCTTCAAATCGAAAATGATAGTTTTGAAAAGTTATTTAAAATTTACCCTGGCATAACATTTCATCTGAGTAATCAACCATATCTACTAAAATCCAAAAGTGATGAATCCCAATTTATAAAATATTATCTAGATCGCAAATTGGTACTAGGGGTAGGACTACAACTTCCTGAATGGGATAATGACAAGCGACTAGCAGATTATGCCAAGTATAATTTTGCAGTGCCTGTAATGAAAAGTGGTCAAATGTGGCAAATGTTGGTAGAAGATCCTGAGAGACCTATTGATTATGAACAATGGAAGTGCTGGCAAAGTAATCGGCTAATCCCCCCAAATACACATTTCCCGTTTAAATGTCTTATATGTGAAAACTTCCCCTTTGACGTTTATCCGGGCAATTTCATTGTGAGTGAATCTGTATGTTCCATCAAGTCGATAATATGGCCAGATCGTCGACGTCCTCATTTTAGCAGAAAAGAAAAAGCAGTTATTATTTATGAAGAATCTAAGATTAAAAAATGGCCTTTTCTCTCTTCCTATATAAACCAGGATATTAATCATTTAGGAAATATGGCAATCTTTACAACTGGTGAAATATTTATTAATTGTTTTTTAAATCTAGCTATACGCAAAGTAAATGCTACACTACTCCATAACAAGGTCAACCCGTTCTCGCAAATTTAATAAGTCAATATTGACTTATTAGTTACGTGCATAGGTGACATACTTAACATAATAGTTTCCCTTGAAAAGCTTCATAGAAAACACCGACCTTACCTAACCTACTTAGTATGTTAAGATAAGCATCTTAGTGCTTCGTAATTACAATTATTATCTAACCTATACCTATAATAGGTTAAGTAACAATTGTAATTACGAAGCTATAAGATGCTTATTTTAACATACTAAGTAGGTTAGGTAAGGTCGGTGTTTTCTATGAAGCTTTTCAAGGGAAACTATTATGTTAAGTATGTCACCTATGCACGCAATTAATAAGTCAATATTGACTTATTAAATTTGCGAGAACGGGTTGACAAGGTGGTTAAAATTTTGAAAGATCTTAACCATTCACTTTCTCAAGAAAATTTAACAGTTTTAATGGAATATTATCGATTAAAAAGGAGCGATGCTAACAAAAATAATCTTAAAATTTTGGAAAATTATACATCCAATCATAATAATAATAATAATAATAATATGAATGAAGGGAACAATGATATAAGATTAAAATTATCAGGACCACGAGTAGCTATGATTGCAATTAATCCTTTGAAAGTTAAAGCCACTGCTATTCGGTGTGGTCATATTGATGAGAGTATTACGCAAACAAAAATATTAAGCAATTCTGCAAGTATAAATACTTTAAATGAAAATAATGGTGGTAATTCATTTAATAATAGCGGGAATAATGAATGGAATAAAATTGGTCGGTTTAGTCGGAATTATTCATCTAATTCATATGCCAATATATGTCTGGTGGCATGTGGATTACAAAAATTATTGCCTAAAGATTCCAAAGCCAAAGAGCCTAAATCTACAACAGTAAGTGAGGTCGGTTTCATTGATTTACTCAATACACCTGATACTCCTCAACGATGTGGTATCATATTAGAAATGATACCTGATGTGATAATCGCCTCTACCAGCATGTGTAATTCACAACCTGATAAATTCTTATTTACATATCTCCCTCAACTAAGACAAGTGGGAAATCCTTCACAACTTGATCAGTTAGAATCTAAATATGTCTATATAATTATTCATAATAAACTGTTTAATTTCCCATTAGATTCGATCAAGAATGGTTCTGCAGCTCAACATTTTTTTCCTCATTTGCCTTTAGTTCAATGGGAATATGTTTGTTTATTTGATTTGGAGTAGACAATTTATACCGATTTGTTCACTATATTTTGAAATTAAATATCGCCTGTATAGAATTATTAGAATACAAAAAAAATCAACTGTGGATATGCACCAGTCTGCCACGTATGTCTTATAAAATTTTACCCAATGGCCAACTCTATACGTCTAAGGAAATAGACACTTTTCAAATGGAGGCTAATCCATTTTTTTATTTACCACCTCAAATGCAACCTCAGATTTTTCTCAGAAAAGAAAATAGTGATCTCAAAAAGGATTTTGAATTACTCTATATTGGTTATGACCGGGAAAAAATACCTAATATTATGGGGCCAAATGCTCGAGCGATTAGCCGTCCTAATGCTGCCCATCCCCCTCGAATTAGTAACAGTCTGCAATCGTATCGTCATTATGCTGGTATTTCTGTCAATACTCATTCTGTAGGTGAAATTCATCAAAAGACAGTTATTCATACATTATACACAACATCTCGAATGAGTAAACTTTTACCCATTCCTTGTCAAAATCCTATGGTGGCAGTAGTAAACTGGCACAATCCCGAAGACAGTATTACAGTAAAACAAGATAGTATAGACCGTGGGTTATTTTCAGGTGTTTCTTATGAAACATCAATTGTTCGATATAATTATGGATCAGGACAGAATGCACTACCAACTTTTTGTCAGACCTATTTTGATCAGCATACCCCACTTCAACGTGGTGTTCAGTTGGGAATTTTAAAAGGGGTTAATCCCAAGTGTCAAGAAGATAATAGTTTGCTTAATTTTACAAATGGAGAAATAGAATTCGTTCACATAGATGCCAATACTCTTGCTCTTATTTGGAATGGTAAAATTGGGGATTTAAAAGAGCCTATATATGACGATTCTGTTCCAGTATCCACAGGGACGAAGAATGGAAAAGGGAGTCGAAATGACTACCGAGTTACAGTAAATGATCCACACCACCCTTCCCTTGAACGGCAACAACGGTTGAAGAAATCTCAATATTCTTTAGCTTTTAAAGAACATCATCCTAATTACATTACATTTAGGTACTTTAAAATAGATAGTGTAGATTTACCAGTACTACAAAGTTGGCGTTTTTCTCTGATAACAGTGTCACCATATATACCATCTTTAGGTGATAAGTTACAAACACCCACTTCACAAAAAGGTGTAATTGGGCGATTAGTTAGTGAACAGGATATGCCTTACATTAAATTAATGAGTCAGGGTGACATGTTTTCATCAAATGTACCCATTGATGTTTTAGTTAACCCTCATTCACTTAAAAGACAAGCTCCAGATTTATATTGCAATACCTTTGATAATTTGAATTACATGGATGCAGCTTTTACTCTCACTTTTGAAAATGTTATTGAACATCTACAGTGGGGTCGAAAAACTTGTACTGGAATCCTTATGAATCCCCATACGGGTGAACCATATTTAAATAGAGATAATGAACCAATTTTAGCTAGTTTATATGAAGGTTATTATATGTGTGTTACCAATCACCGCGCAAATGCTACGATGCACACTTCACGAGCAGATGAAGTTGTATTTTCTGAACTGACCGGAGCACCAGTTCGAGGACGACGTGGTGGTTTTTCCACAGGACCCATGGAACTTGTATCATTCCGTAGTATAGGAGCTGCTCGAATTCATACAGAATTGACTCAAATACGCTCAGACATGAAACACATTGAATTGGAAACTATTCAAAATAATGAAACAGAAACAGAAAAAAATGAAAATGAAAGTGGAGTTATCTGTGGATCAAAATACCTTCAACGTTATCATGACGATTTAATGTTAGCAAATATTAACTTAGCATACAAATGTACATCCATGGTAAATATTGAAGAAATTTAAAAAAAAAAAAAAAAAAAATTGTTATTGTTAAATATGCTTGTTTAATAATATACATTCACCTAAGCCTTATTATTTATTAAACTGACTCTTTGCGACAGGGAAATAATTGTTGTGACACTAGTAAACTAGCTCTCTATAACTGCAGTGATTGGAAATCACCTCAGCCATAAAAAAACTGGCTCTTTGCCACAAGGAAAAATAACTGCAGTGACTGGAAATCACCTCAGCCATAAAAAAACTGGCTCTTTGCCACAAGGAAAAATAACTGCAGTGACTGGAAATCACCTCAGCTATAAAAACTGGCTCTTTGCCACAAGGAAAAATAACTGCAGTGACTGGAAATCATCTCAGCTATAAAAACTGGCTCTTTGCCACAAGGACATAACCTGTGTTAGAATTGGAGTAAGTGAAGAATGTGTGTTATGCAATCGGTAAATAACTTTATTCTTCCTTCTTCTTCTTCTTCTTCTTTTGCACTGGGGAAGCCGGCAGAGTGACTGACCAGAGAGACAGAATCATACGTTGCTGATAGAAACAATCCTGTAAAACAGATAATAAGGCGTAAGTAAGGTTAATATTTTGTGTCTCTTATATAGAAATTACCACTTGATTTGTGTTATCTTACTTAATGTGTCTAAGAATCTGGTCATAACTATTGACTTTAAATAAACTTTCAATTGGAGTATGTGTGTATATATGGATGACTGATCTTACCTGCAGCTGATTGTTGGTTCTGATGTCCAACAATGAGGTTATTATTAGCAGACATCTAGGTGTAATCGGCAGTGTCACCCTTGACCTTGATCTTCTCGGGACCGACCATTGTGTCAGCCTCAACTCTCGTGGAAACTAGTAGACACAAGACTATTATCTTGAATACTTCCCCTTCCATACTCTTCTGTACATATACAAAACCCAACACGAGATGCTGTCAGAGTAGCAGGCGCCGGCCCTGTCAAACGTGTATGAGCAGTATATTCTTATTATTCTACTGCAGATAATTAATTCTCTCAAATAGCGGGTGCTGTAGCTGTAGGAGAATGAGTTTTCTTGTAGGATGTTGGTTAGACTGCTGTGGTTTTGAACACTGTGGTGGCGACGACGGCGACACGCGCCATCTTATATACAGCAAGGTTACCTCAGCCAGACTCCAAGGCGTCCGGTTGTGAAGAACACTTTCCACTATCTTTTTGGTCGAGTTTTATATTAAACTAAGCTTAGGTTGTTTTATTCAGCTTGTCTTATCAGCCATAATATTTATTATTTTTTTTAGATCAGGTGACCCAGAGTACATCATCAACATTAAGAAAGAAGTACCCCCTAATAAACTTCGGTCACACTTACTTCACACTACCATCCATGTTCACTGGTCCAGATCCTAAAAATCGTGTATATTATTACTCTTGTTAACTACTGATTTTAAATCTTCCACAACTCTTAGATTTTCAGGACCTTCAGTGAGTGTGAGTATATCAATCTCTTTATACAGTCTATTTCAGCATCACTACAAAAATTATACAATTACAGAATGCAAACTATAACTAATCCTCTGAGATGATAATATACCTTTATCTTATAAGATAAAACTATAAATTATATCCTTTTCCCCAATTTGAATTATATCATAATGAGTTGGGGATTACAGATTACTTTTCTCCCTGAACACCAATTATTCATCTACTAACTAGGATATAATTCAAAATTTAAAATAATATACAAACTATATTATAATGTTATTGATGAAAAGATTTTTATCACATCAGTTGCTAAAAGAAGATAATTAAATTTTATTTTCACCACACATATATATATTTAAGGAATCTGATATAGATTTATGTTAATTATACTTTTGTATAAGAGGAGGCAGGAAGTTCCAAGGCAATCATAATAGTCATGGTATCATCCAAAAAAAAACAACAACAAAAAATTGTCAAGAAAAAATGTATCCATAATGAGAAATTCTTCAGAGAAATAATTACAGACAAAGTGAAGAAAATAGTGGACATGCTTATTAATGTCCATGGTAAAGGAGATAAAATGATTTATAACCTCTTCAATTTAGATAGGTATTGGGAAAAAGTATCCACGGTTCCTTTAACCCAAAATACTTATGTAAACGCCTGTTTGTCTTACTTGAGAGATCCAGTGCACACATATGACGCTCTCATCAGAATGAATGTTTTATCTCATAATGAAAAAGGTGATTACATGTTTGGTCATCCAGTAATATTATATGATAATCATCTTGCTGGACGACAGCTTCTAATTAAACGTTCTCATGTGGATGTGATTATTGGGACTGTGACAACTGAACAAGGATTGCTAAATGGTATCTATAATACTGGTCCAATTACTTGCCAATCAGTCACATGTAGCTTCCGTGAATATCTGATAGCTAAAAAATTTTATAATAAATTTGTACAAAATTGTATTTAATAAATCAAATTATAAAAACTGAAATGTATTTTTGTTATGAAGGTATCCATCTCTTTATACAAAGTAGCTACATTCCAACATTCGGTTTCAGTATCCCCAAAATTTTATCCTTTTCCCCAGTTTGAAATATTTTCATAAACAGTTGAAGATTTCAGGTCAAAAAAAAAAAAATAATAATAATACATTCGCTATTATTCCAAGAAAAAAAATGCTTTATAATCATTTCTAAATAAATGGATCCATATTTTTGGCTGTGTTTGGCACAAGCCAGCCATTGTTCGTAAATTTCATATTCTCTTGTTCAGCTGACACAGTGCTGCATCTGCTCTAGGCAACCAGCTAGCTATGTCGCAACCTTATTATTTAGAACGGGAACTTTAGTTTAGGTGGACGTCACCATGAATTTAATGAATAGTTCAGATTGGAGAATTATCAATTACCACAATACCATCATTACAGCATGAGGCGATTTTTTTTTTTAAGTAAAACGAAAGATATAATTAGTTAAACCAAAAAATATATTTCATTTGTTGTTTTATAAATCAAAGAGACATATATTTTTAATTTCATTTTTAATAACTCCTTTACTCTAAATTATTTCAGATTAAGAAAAATATACTTTAGTTACGTGACTAATTAAATTGCGACATATTGGACAGTTACTAAGTTGTAAAAGACACAATTCACAGACACAAAAATGTTGACAGGGTAAAATGAGAACACAACGTTCTTTATCTTGGCAGATATTACAGCGTGTATTCATTAAATTCTTATCATGTTGACAATCGGATGAAACTGTGAGTTGTTGACGTCCTAAATTCTTTATAGTAAAGCTCAATATCTGATCACATTTGGGATCAGATATACAATAAGTAGTTGTATTAGGCTCATTATAAGTCCTGGTTAATGTTACTGTGTCATTATTCATTGAGGTTAAACATATATTTCCAACTTCATCTTTTTTGTTTTGATTATTTTCTTCTATGATTTTAGTCCTTTTAAATTTTCTTTGGTTAAAATATAAATATCTTGTTATAAAAGCTATAGCTTGATCATATGATTTAAATGATCGTCCATAGAGTATTACTACATCTTTAAATACTCTTTTAACAATATCGCGTTTGTAACTTTTAGATAAAGTTACTAAAATATCTAATTTGTTCATCATTTGCATAATTATATCATTAGAAAATATTTTGGGGGGATATTTAGTGATTGTAGATGAACGTATATTTTTAATAAAATCAGGCCCTTTCATGATCAATATATAATAACATTGTGTTGACCAACGCCCATGTTCTATCCATGGATCATGACCTTCTTTCCAATTTCGAAAATGCATATTGCAATAGAAACAGATTACTTCATCTCCACGAGGTGGTTTTTTATAAAAAAAACCCAGCTTGGGCTAACTCTTTTGGGCTGGGATGTTTTATTGAAAGTGGCCACGAGTCTTTGAAACTAGACAAGCGAACTCTAACCTCACTATATTTTTCATGATGTGGAGTTTTATGCGAGAGTATCCCCTTGGGTAATTTGTTTTTTTGATCTAATTCAAATTCCAAATCTTTATTATACTTAATATACTTGGGTTCTATGAGATAAGATGAAAATTCAATAGGAATATTACCTACTGGTTCGCCCTTCAAAAATGGACATTTAGGGCTTATTCTCCTATGAAATTCACTAAGTTTAATAGTGTTGTTATTTAAAATGAGTATTATATCTTCATTGAAATAATCGTCATCATTTAAAATACCATCCCAAGAATTTACATAGACATAACAAAATGCACAAGCGCATTCTATTCCTTTTTTCAGATAGAAGAAGCCATTAGTTACCAACTCTTTGGGCTTTGGGTTACTTACAGGCCAATTAATAAATGTTTCTAATCGCTCTTGCTCGTATTTTAAATCATTGTCTATACACAGCATCTTTTATACTGATTAATCCTTGTGTATTTTCTTCTATATATCAACATAAAATATTTTTTTTTTTTTACTGAATAGTTAAAATAGCTTTTATTTCATCACTAGTAGTTAAAAAATGTATTTTTAATTTGGTTGATTCTTTATTTTTTCTTAGTAAACCTACCTCCACATATGAATTCATATTAAATATATTTATTGGCAGAGGTTTATAATTATTATTATTATTATTATTATTATTATCATTATTATCTATTACATATATATTTGCTTGATTTACATTAGCTTCACTAAATAATTTTTGAACTAAAATACTCACACAAGCCATAATATTTTTCATATCTTGATTAAAAGGTGAGGAATATGATGATGGGGGAAAAATATAAAAAAAATTATTGCTTATATGGATTAAATCTGGAAGAGTTTGCCCAGATATATACTGCATATTAATATTTTTTGTATATACTATTAATGAAACTTGGTTCAACTAGAACCATACACACAAATCCACATTCACATTACAAAGTAATATATATGACACAGCATAAAGTATTCTGTGATAACATATGCTATTGACCTCAGAAACATTGACAGAGTTTATCATGTTATGAATTCAACAAAAATCATCTTAAATAATCATATAATTATTTATGCAACCTTTATTCCCATTTTCTTAATAATAAAAATTAATTTCTCCTTGTTTCTAAAGATTTCCTGATAAAGTGACACTTTATGTTGAAGAACTTTGTTTTCTTGGATCAGATTATTCATATCCAGCACAAGTTTTTCTGTGGTCAACGTATTGGCAAGTAATTGATGAACCTGTTGGTGGGTCAACATTAAAATATGGGACCCTTTACTTGCAAGAAGAATTTCCTTCATTGTTGTTATGGGTTGATTTTCTTCACTTGGGTCTTGGGGACAAGGACGCTTTTGGGAAGTTGAAACAGTCTTTACTCCAATCTCGTTTCCTTGGGAAATTCTGGTACGTCCATAGCTTCTGGGTCTGGCGGGTCTGGTACTACTTCCAGCATTTTCTTGACCTATTGCTCCAGTTGAATTTACTCCAATGTCGCTTCCTTGGGAAATACTGATAGGTCCATGTGTTCTGAGTCTGGCGGGTCTTACACTTCTACTGGCATTTTCTGCACTGAGTTCATGGGAAGTTGTTGCAACAACAGTCTGACCTACTGTGGAAGATGATGGAGTTGCCGCTCCAGTTGAATTTACTCCAATGTTGCTTCTTTTAGATAATTGCTGTTGTGTTCTGGGTCCTGCTAATTTCGGAGGCAATGGGTCCACTCTAACTCTAGCAGCGAAAGTAGATGTTCTGCCTAAGTCTAAACAAACCGAACCATCAGTTATTCTGTTATAGCCACTGCCTCGGACACGTACTAAAGACCTTATTAGCAATTTCATGTCAAATTCATATGGTGCAACCATTATGAAAAACACTGTGCGCTCTCTTATTTTATATGATCAATTGTTATCCACTTCCCTAGAAAGAAACTTCCAACAGACAAAGGGTGGTTGTAGACCAGTTGATGGATAGGTTGGTTGGGTGGCTGTTGACCAGTTGATGGACAGGTTGGTTGGGTGGCTGTTGACCAGTTGATGGACAGGTTGGTTGGGTGGCTGTTGACCAGTTGATGGACAGGTTGGTTGGGTGGTGGTTGAGCAGTTGATAGACAGGTTACTACCGTGAAAGAAAAAAAATAAAAATATTTGAAAAAGAATAAGACACATACACACATACATTAGTATATTAAATATCTCTGTAGCTGAGAGAGCCATCTATAATAACCTTTCGATGTGATGCGGAGCCTGGCCAGAAGGTGTGGACCTCTTAGCAGGAGTTGAATAAGACTAACTGCAGTGTTTCCGTCGCCACCTACCATAACTCGCTTATCTTTTGCCCTTCTAGCCCCCCCCCCCCATCATCCCCCAACTCAGCATTGTTGTATATTGCAGTTGTGACTCAATAATTAGAGAGTCGCTTAGTTGAATGCCGCCATACCATCTTCAAAACTACACTGGCTATAACTTCATTAAAGTAATCGACATATATAAGCTCACCTTTATGATGGATGTGATTGATCAGAAGCTCATGTTCATTTTCATAATAAATATATTTTTGTGATAACTGAAGAATCATCATTTTATACAATTGCCATTTTGATATAGGATATGACATAAAATAAAGCTTGAAAATATCAACAATGTTTTCGTTATTTTTTGGGAATTGCCTGCTGATCTTCCTTAGACTAGTACAACGTAAAGTCCCAGTTCTGACTAAGCACTGTGTCAGCTGAGCCATATATAAGTATTCGTGGCCGCCGGCCATCCACTGACGGCCAGTTCTGACTAAGCACTGTGTCAGCTGAGCCATATATAAGTATTCGTGGCCGCCGGCCATCCACTGACGGCCAGTCACACACTCTTCGCTGCTCTTCCAAAGAAAAAAAAAAGTGGTACGAAAAGCTCTCTTCAGAAAGAACTCACGCTGTTTCCTCAGATGGAATTAGAATGTAAGCTTATTCCTCATACAAGTATAATATGTGATATTATTTTTTCCCAAAAGTATCAGACACCTGATCTAGATGAAATCCAAAACAATTAAAATATACCTTGTCATTTGAAATCTCGGTTAATTACAAGGTTAGTAATGCCTGTGTGAAAATTGGCCATAACACCAAAGATCCTCATCGAGTTGATTTGGCTTATTACACACTGGAGAATGGTGGCAAATCTTTACAAACTCACACTTACTATGAACTTGAACCCCTTTTCCAATCTCTGATGTCTCTTATTTTTTTTATTTTTTTTTTTGAGGGGGGGGGAGGTATTTACAAAATTCCTTTCTCTAATGAGTTGACTGCTTACCATCGGCATCCTCTTATTTATTTTCAACTATTCCTCCCCTTATAGTGTTTATATGTCTATCCTTTAGATTCTTTTTCTCTGTTAATGCCTCGACTTGTCGCCTGCCTTGAGTCTTATCTTTTGTCCTTTGTTTTGCGTCTTTTAAGTTCGTTTTATCTCTTTTTTGTGTGGTTGTTTTCTCAACAGTTTCAGGCGAAGAAACTTTCTGAGAGGCGATTGCTTTTAAAATGCTGTCATCACCCAATACACTTTTGTACTTAACTTTTAGGTTTTTAAGGAACCACGATTTTTCTGCTTCCATATTAGCCTCGTGTAATAACGCAATCGATTTTAAATTCTTCTTTTCGTTATCGATAGACACTATTTGATTATTATCTTCATAGTTGATTATAGAATACGTACCATTTATCAGTGTTAATTTACTAATATTGTATAGAATTGGGAAAACGGGTGCTATTTCTAAAGCTTCATTTATCATCGGTATGTTCAATATTTCAGATAGCATATCTTTGTGGTTATACATTTCTCTTGAAAAATAAAGGTTTAATTGAATGGAACGCCGAAGAATATTATCGTTTATTACCGCGACAAGATTCTTATAGAACTGGGCGCAGAATATAAATTTGAAGATATGATTTGAAAGTGAAATAAATAATTGCATCATTTCAGATTTCGCCATTTCATTCTTGCAAAACATTTTTCTCATTGAGAGTTTTTCGAATGCTGATCTTAAATACTTATTGTTGCATGTCCCGGTCAAGTAAGCATCGAGCTGAGTAGTGACAGCTTGGATGATTAATGTGAATTTATTCATTTGAGTTTCTTCATATTCTATGGGGTCCACCGAAGTCTCATCATGGTTAATCATCGACAAATGCATTCTTGTCTCACTTAATTCTGAAAGCATTTGTTTGTTGGAATCCTGGAGACTAGCATTTGTCTGTTGAATGGTCAGCAGGTTAGAAGTTATTGTTTCATTTTCTTCTTGTAAGGTCTTAACATGTAAATCATTTTGTTGTTGTAAAGCCAGTATTTCATGAATATTATCAGAAGGGGACTTACGAATCACGTTCAAGATAATGTAATAAAAGCGTTGTACATTATTTGCATTCAAATCTTGCCTTATTTCCTTCTGGAATAATGTATATAGAATAGTAACGAATGCATAAACTTTTATAACTTCCTCATTCGTTCCTTTATGATCTTTTTCCAGGTCAACAATTCGTTTGGTTATAATTTCTTTAACTAAAACTATTGATGCCACCGCGTCTATTAACAATTTAGCAACATAATTAGGTTCGTCTAATTGACGTTTTAAATGATCATTTTCATTTACATAAGGTATTATTTGACGTTCGTGTTCATATACTGTTTCATCGATAATATTAGTTTTAAATTTTTCTAATATTTGATTAAATAAATTTCTTTCTTCCTCGTTAGTAAAAATATTAAGAATATTATTATTTTGGTGTAGATCATTATTATTAATATATTTTTAACGGGAAATCCTATCTCTAATGTCCTTTTCACGTTCTTCGTGAATGTAGTTATCACGTTCGGTATTTAACTGATGAATGAACTTATTTATTATTGCTTCAATTTGTGATTTTCCTGTTGCTTTCGATTCATTATCATCATTTAAAGGAAATATGCTTGAAAAACAATGAATTATATCGCTATTCGAAAATGTAGGTTTTGTATAAAGTTGCTCTAATGTTTCAATATTATATTTATTTGCTTCATTTATATTCTTTACTAATGTATTATATTCATCATACTTTATTTTTTTAGAATTTTCACAATCTAGTAGTTTTTGTTGGCATTCTTGAACATAATTGTTTTGGGATACTAATAAATTATTATATTCTTCTTGGTCTGATTGTTTATCATAGTTGCATTTTTGTAAGGCTTGTTGGCATTCCAGAAATTGCATATTCTGGATCCTTATATCATTTTCACATGTGGCTAATTTTAGTTGGTATTCCTTAAGAGACATTAAATTTATATTTATTTTCCTATTTAATTCTTCTTGTTGTTGACGACTTATACTAGTATTATTTGAATTTATTAAATCGGTTAGTTTTTCTTTTTCATCAGCTAAGTCTTTTATTTGTTTGTCTTTGTCTTCGGAGATATGTTGAAATTGTCTATCTTTCTCATCTAACATAATTGCATATTCTGTTTCATACTGTTTCTTTTCATTATCGTATTGGATTCTAAGCTTCATTTGATTATCTTGAAGAGTTGAATTTTCCTTCTTTAAATTCTCTATTTCATTTTCTTGGTCTCCTAATTTCTCTGTAAGCTGCACAATAGTAAGTTCTAAATCTCTCACATTTGTATTTAAATCTGTTATTGTGGCATCTTGATTTCCACATTTAATTTCTAATTCACTTTTTTCATTCTCACATTCATTACATTTTTTATTCAAAAGAGCTATTGTTTGTTTTTGTTGATTCTGACTCTTAAGAGGATATGTTTCGGTTATTAATTTAATATATCGATCAGAGATAGTAAACAAATGAAGCATTTTATTCAATAATAGAATTATTCTTTTATCATCATCATTCACAACAACAAAATTGTTAATAAGAGTTTTTATGAATATACGTTCTCTCAAACCCGAGGAACCATTGTCTGGGAATGTTATAGTATTCAAGATTATTTTAACAATTTCACTCATTTTTTTTTAAATTATTGATTTAATATAATTCTACGATCAGGTGACAATTACCTGATTATCATAGAAATTATAGTGGACGATGATGGATTGAGAGAATTAATTGGAGGAGGAGGAGGAGATGGTGGGTGTGTTGAGTAAGTAGGAGGAGATAGTGGTTTCGGAAAAGGAACTTTTTTGGATGCTCCATTCCCTTATACCCCTTCTCAACATAGAAATTTGTTTCTCCTGTTCTTTAAACATTTCATACAAAACTGACAAATTTTGTTGAATAATATGGTTTTCATGTTTCAGCTTATTAATATTCAGCAATAGTTGCTGTTGTGTTCTGGGTCCTGCTAATTTCGGAGGCAATGGGTCCACTGGAACTGTAGCAGCGAAAGTGGATGTTCTGCTTAAGTCTAAAATGACTCCTGTGTTATAGGCACTGCCTGAGACACGTACTAAAGACCTTGACAATTGCATGTCATCAAATTCATATGGTGCAACCATTATGAAAAACAGTATGTGCTCTCTTATTTTATATGATCAATCGTTATCCACTTCCCTAGAAAGAAACTTCCAACAGAAAAAGGGTGGTTGTAGACCAGTTGATGGACAGATTGGTTGGGTGGTTGTAGATCAGTTGACAGACAAGTTGGTTGATTGGCTTGACTAGTTTGTGGAATGGTTGTTTGCTTCTTCAGTTCCGCCAGAGATTGAATAGTACTGCTTGTTTGTTCACTTTCAATGTCTAGAAAGTTATATCAAGAGGTAGTATGTAGTGTAGTGTGCTTGGATTGCGACTCTACCACTAATTAATCTATAAACTGTGTTCTGCTGCAGGCTACCTTAGTGACACTTTTATACCACCTTGAAGACAAAAAAAAAAAAATAGAAATATGTATTTTGAAAGGATACACACACACACATTGGTATAACTAAACTACAACTTTTCCTCATCTGAGATTATATCTGGGGAGAGGAATAATATTTCGTCAATAATAATTATAAGGTATTTATTATAGGAATAATAGGATTTGAAATTCATATATTTCCAGCCGGGTTGATAGATAGGATACATTATGTTATGTAAATGGTCTAAAATCATCCTTATTACTGTAGGTGTGGACATATTTTTGTATCCAACACAACTTTCTTGACAATGATGTTTTCTAATTTCTTAGATGAGTCTTGGGTATGAAGTATTTTCAATATGGTCTCCCTCAGCACCTTCAGCCACCAGCACATCTGTACGTTCGTTTCCATAAATTCAAACATGTTAGGCTTTGCAGTATTGCTCTCGAATCGTACATATCATATCATTATCACACATCTAAAACATTCTTTACTATGATATAATTGCTTTAATAGTATATTTTATCTCAGCTCTACAAATTGGACATGTGGATATGTTTGTTGCACATTTGAAACAAGTGCATATGTGATTACAAGGTAAAAACATTAACTCACTCTCATTCTCCATACAAATCTTACACTCAATCACTCTGTGTCTAATTGTACCTTCTGACTTTGGGAGAGTGGCAACTTGATCAGTTACTCTACCAAATAATGGTTGTGGGTTAGAATCACCAGACATTGGTGGGCTTGGGACAACATCAACTTCAGTCAATGTCAATTCATCAACTATTGTAGATTCTACTTCAGTTCCATCAGACATTGGTTGGCTTGGGACAACATCAACTTCAGCCAATGCCAATTCATCTACTATAGGCTGTATTAAAGTTGTAGATGATTCTACTTGTTGGTTTTGGTCAGAAGCCAACTCAGTTCCATCAGACATTGGTTGGCTTGGGACAACATCAACTTCAGCCAATGCCAATTCCATTAAAGTTGTAGATGATTCTACTTGTTGGTTTTGGTCAGAAGCCAACTCAGTTCCATCAGACATTGGTTGGCTTGGGACAACATCAACTTCAGCCAATGCCAATTCCATTAAAGTTGTAGATGATTCTACTTGTTGGTTTTGGTCAGAAGCCAACTCAGTTCCATCAGACATTGGTTGGCTTGGGACAACATCAACTTCAGTCATTGCCAATTCCATTAAAGTTGTAGATGATTCTACTTGTTGGTTTGTGTCAGAAGCCAACTCATTTCTATCAGACATGGCTGGGCTTGGGACAACATCAACTTCAGCCAATGCCAATTTATTTACTAGACATTTTCTAACTTCGTCTTCCATGTACTGTAAGACTGCTTCAATAAATGACGCAGTGTCAAAGAAAAGTAACCCCTTCTCTTTGAGTTGATTATGATACGTTGTCATCACATAATCTTCCTGGAAACCCATTGAAATAAGGTGCTTAGTTATGTCTAGTTCCTTAATAAGTTTGTGTTGATCTTCATTGATATGGGTTATTGAAGGGTTTGTCTCATTTATTTATTTATTTATTTATTTATTTATTTATGCATATACAAGAATGTACATAAGGAATGTGAGGATACAATTATGGTAATTACAGTCTTGTAAAGCCACTAGCACGCGCAGCGTTTCGGGCAGGTCCTTAATCTAAGAAAATTTTAAGGAGGTAAATACTTGCAAAATTTATAGACAAAAAAATGATAACAGATTACATGGAATGAAAAAAAAAAAAAGATGAGAGAAAATTATAGGTACAGTATATTAAAGCACATAGGTAGCTATGATTGATTGCAATGACAGCTTAAAATGGTAGTTGACAACAAATTGGTAGGCACAATACAGCAGAAACAATATAAGATTGATTGCAATGACAGCTTGAATGGTAGTTGACAAAAATTGGTAGTCACAATACAGCATATGGCTAGCACATAAAAGAAGACAGCAATGAACACAATGATAAGGTTGTTTGATATTACATAAAAATTAGGAGATTGGGTACCACTAGGTACAGAGCAAATTTAAAGCTCAGTGTAGGAAACTAAATAGATGAAGTTAGGTACTTTTTGGTTTTGCTTTTAAATAAGGCAAAAGTTTTACAGTTTTTCAATTCACTAGGGAGTGAGTTCCATAGACTAGGTCCCTTAATTTGCATAGAGTGTTTACACAGATTAAGTTTGACCCTGGGGATATCAAAGAGATATTTATTTCTGGTGTGGTGATAATGGGTCCTATTACATCTGTCCAGGGAGAGTTTCAGAGCATGGTTTGCATTTAAGAACAGGGTTTTGTAAATGTAGTTGACACAAGAGAATGTGTGGAGGGAGTTAATATTTAGCAAGTTTAGAGATTTAAACAAGGGAGCTGAGTGTTGTCTGAAAGCAGAGTTAGTTATTATTCTGATAGCAGATTTTTGCTGTGTGATGATGGGCTTAAGGTGGTTTGCAGTGGTAGACCCCCATGCACAGATACCATAATTAAGATAGGGGTAGATTAGTGCATAATATAGTGAGAGGAGAGCAGAGTTAGGAACATAATATCTGATTTTGGAGAGTATACCAACTGTCTTAGAGACTTTCTTAGTTATGTGTTGAATGTGGGTGCTGAAGTTGAGTCTCTTGTCTAGGAATAGGCCAAGAAACTTGCCATCATTTTTATTACTGATGTTAATGTTGTCTATCTGTAGCTGAATTGCATTTGATGATTTGCTTCCAAATAAGATGTAGTAAGTCTTTTCGATGTTTAATGTTAGTTTGTTCGTTGACATCCATAAGTGGACTTTTTTTAATTCATTATTCACAACATTATTATTTTTATTTTTATTATATTCATAAGGTGGCCTTTCCCCTTGAACCTGAAAAAAAAGTTAATGTTACAAATGGCTTTTATAAAGATTACAATAATAATAGTCAACCTTCATTTCAAGTTACTTAGCTGACATACCTGATCAATGAATTCTTTTCCTTTCATCAAGAAGAGGAAGGTACACTCTGGGTACCAGCGAGCATGTTCATCCCAAGGTATATCATCAGTTTCCCAGTTTCGAAGTCCATTTCCACAATGATAACAGCGCACATGATCACTTAAACCACAATAGAAGAATCCAGCTTCTGACAATTCAGTTGGTTTCTGTGTTACACGTTCAGGCCAATTGTTAAAGCTTGCTAGGCGACTTTCAAGTGTTAAGTATTCTTTTCGCTTGGCAATGGTATGTTGGTGAACTCCATTGTCTGTCATAGGACTTAGACCACAGACATCTATTTCTTGTCTATAGGACGAATTTTTACTATTTCTCAGTGGAATGTAACCTTCGAATTTTTCATTAAATATCAGTGGAAAATTTCCCACTGGTTGGTTTCGAATGAATTGACAATGGGGAAAGTGAAACTGATGTTCGCCTCTGGGAGTGTCTCCTCTTTCCCAGGAACCAAGAACGCCTCGACAAAAGACACAAGCAACGTGGTCATTTGTTCGAAGATAGTAAAAGCCATCACGAGCCAAATCAGATGGTTCTAACCATTCAAGTGGCCAATCTATGTAGGTATCCAAACGTTCCTTTTCAAACTGTAAACTGTCATATGAATCAAACTTCTTAGAAATAGATCTTTTCACGTTCTGATTAAATGTGCATTCTGGTTTCTCTTTCTTATGTAAACCAATGATTCTATTTTCATCTTTGTTTACGTTCGTGGCATCAATTTGAAAATGGCACATTGAACATTCTAAAAGATTTGCTTTATGAGTATAATAGAAACCTGCCTTTGCAAGTACATGACTGTTTACACTGAAGTTACAGTCCTTAAAATTCTCCAAACGATTTTTTTCTTCTCTCATTGCTATGAAAACAAAATGTGAGTGTTGTATTAGACTGACTAGTTAGTGACTGAGAGAGGCATCTCTCTCTCTCTCTCTCTCTTTACATAATACACAATCTCCCTCCCCCCTCCTCCCCCTCCTCCTCCTCCTCCTCCTCTTCCTGTTGACTCAGAGACTTAAAATTGGGACTATAGAGTTTATCAGCTGAAATCCTTTACCAGATCCTAGTAAAAAGCTGAAATAATGGTAAGAAAAATATAGGGAACTAAGTGGAAATTCTGTGATAAAAATAGAAATTTTAATTGTGGAAATTTTACTACATTTTTTACACTCAACCTGGGCGCCCCCCCCCCCCAAAAAAAAAAATAAAAAAAAATTCACGTCCCAGATAAAAAAAATACTACTACCTAACTACGTACTTATTTTTATTGATGAACACTTTATATATCATGTGTAAATCATATATCATGTGTAAATCAATACAAATTCCAGTCTAAAAGATGTCATCCCTACCACAGGTGTTACTAGAAAACATATTTTAATTAATTGTCCCTAGTCCACTTCTCGACAGTAATGAAGACGGTAATTTGTCTCTATAGACTTCGAGTTGGTTGTCTTCCCAATGCCTTCAGCTGTATAATAAAGTTAATGGTAACTAACCACCTAATTCTTCTTCTTCATCATCTTCAAAATTGTCGGTCAAATTTTTTTCAAAAAGAAACCTGCTCCATATTGTTGGAAATTGGGGCCTAATATCTTCCACAGCAATATGTTTTTTTTCTATTTTTTCATTTAGCCACTGTAGAAAACTTGTCCCCATTTCCTGAAAGTAATGATAATTATTTATTAGTGTTATAAATCCCTTATTTTTCAACCTAATTTTTCAAATAATTAATTTCTTAAGAGAGTCTTTTTATGAAAACAAAGTAGGTAGGTGCTTTACCCATCATACTCACCTTACATCTTTGTAAAATATAAATCGAGAACTTGAGCCATTTCTGAATTTCATTTAGTCGTAATTGAGTTAAGTGAATATTATTCTCTAAACTCCAATTTTGCTTGTTTTTTTTCTTGGATAAAAAACAATAAACTGCTTTTTCCCTCAAGGCTCTAAGTATTACATACCATCTTGTTTTTACTTTTATCATTCCAATTGTTTCTTCATTCTCATTTAAAAAATAAAAAACTTCACCTTCTTTGTAAAGATCACTTCGCACCTGTAAAAATAATTTAATAATATAGTTTCATAAAAGAAATTGTATTGAAAAATGTGACAATATAAATTGGCACTTCCTTGTACAATAGACTTTTTGTTTGCCTACCTTATTCTGGTGTTTCACTACATCTTTAGCTTCAATTATTGAATAGGCAGGAGATGTAAAGCCTAATGCCGTAAACAGGTTGAGTGTGTAGTGTGGAGGTAATGCAAGAAGGCTAGTCTCTTCATATTCGTTGTACAATGGAGTAAAACAGATAACGTTGAGTTGATGCTTATCCAAGTGACTGAGGTTAACAATATGTTGGTTGTCAGGTTGAAGAAGCTCACACACAGCTGTACATTTAGTATAGTGTAAGATACTATATACCAAATGTCGATTCATAATATCCATATTATTCAATGTATCCCACAGTGATCTGGCCACAACTTTAGCAACAACATAACGTTCTCCATCATACCGCTCAATCCCAGCAAACACAAATCATCTACACAACGTTCGCCTATCTCTTGCCATAGGTGTGGGAATGATTTGCATTGAGAATGGTGCAGGAAAGCCTTTGAGAAACTTTTACTCAAAAAATCCAAACACAAAGGTTTAATTATAAATTGTTTTTCTACAATTATTTTCTTCCAAATGTAAAACAAATAGTTTTTACATGTTTAAATATAAAATTTATGGTGTTTTTTTGTAAAATTCATTAATAAATTGTGAATGATATATATTGGCTGAGTGAAACCTTTAAAATCCATTTAGTTATAATTTGAACAGAAAAAAGTATTTTTCCTAATTTTCTAAAAATTGCTCTTTTTAACACAATTTGACTCCTTATACATTCCACTAAACACTATATCATGTTTAAATATATAATTTATGTATTATTCTCTAAAATAATTTATATAAATTATATAAGTTGCTGGAAAGTGGTGTTAAAGATTATGAAAACATTTTGTTGTGTTAATATGTTCTTATTAACTATGTCTCAAGTTCACAGTTTATCAAACAAGAATATTAACATTCGTCAACTCTTAAAATCTTATATGTTATCTTGCTGGTGCAAAAAAGGGTGAATCTTTAGGAACAGCTATAGTATCTATATATCACAAATGGTGTTTTCCCTAACTCAAACAATGTAGGGTTTATTATTCTACACATATTTCTAATGACTCTTAGATGTTTACATTCTCTGAAGTATAATTGTGAAGGCTGTGTCCATCACTCTCAACACAGATTCTTAAACTTGTCTCTGCAGGTTCAACTATATAATTAGTTTCCATTTTGAATTTCCATGGACATTTGTATCCAAAATGAAACCAATGTGGTTTCCTTCAGCGCCTTCAGCCAGCACATTTGCTCATTCATTTCCACAGATTCCAACAAGGTAGGGGATTTACAGAAATTTGTATATTCATAATGTTATATATTAAAAATATGAATGCAGTTCAATATGATAAGACAAATACATGAGTTTATGATAAATTCGTTTTCTGTGATATACCATTGATATGCTCTTTTTTTCTTTAAACGGCAGACTAAACTAAAGTGCTCACATCAACAGATTTGATGTATAAATGGTCAACGCTCAACAGAGTTAGTATAAATGTATTAGTATAAATCTTACTTGTCTCATTGTTAATTCACATTCAATGTCAACTTGTGGTTGCATTGTACAAGGCCAACACAGATGATCGAAGGAAACTAACTCTGCTCTAGTTCCATGAAGTTGCTATTTGGTCTTTACTCAATGCATTGTACATGCATTGTACAAGGCCAACACAGATGATCGAAGGAAACTAACTCTGCTCTAGTTCCATGAAGTTGCTATTTGGTTTTTATTGAAATTTGACAAGGCAGAGTGGCCTGCAACAACTACACCATCTCCACATCTAGTTCATGCTCCAGACATAAATCATGACACTGGTCCTGTGTATCCTGCTGCTGACCCATCAACACCTGGCCCGTCGGGTGTGAGGCGCCCTCTCTTCACGTCTACACCTAGTGCTGAAGCTGAATCTGATGAAGATAATTCATATTCCACATTAGTGTTTGAAAACAATAGTGAGAGCGACGATTCAGACAGTAGTTTATTGCCAACCAAGAGACAACAGTGACGTGTTGTTATAGCAGAGACTCGCCTGAACTATAAATTGAAACATGAGCTGGTAAAAATCCCCAAACGTCGCAGGTGTGAAGTGTGTTCAAAGTCGGGTATCAGGAAGGAAACTGGTATAGCGTGCAAGACATGCGATGTTCCACTTTGCGTCATACCTTGTTACACCACTTATCACAGGAAAAGGGTGTATTGGGTGGACAAGAAATAACCACCTACATCAGCTTCACTCCACCTAAGAACATCTGTTGAGCAACTTCAGGAATCAGTACCTGAAGGAGGTGGAGTGGAGATAAAATGCTCAACTTATTTTACTACAATCGTCTTTGCTTTGGTAAGTACACATAATTGTCTTAGATTGTTTCAGTATTGTAGTCTATTTTCTTAGGAATATTTTGATACCTAAATGAGAACTGTAGCACGAAAACTAAAGTAAGTATACATGAAACAAGAGAAACTTTTTTTGTGGGTGTTGCGGGTTTGAGTTGGAGTGTCAAGAGCGGGTTCCGGTTGTGTGTTTTCCGTCATCTCTACAGCTGTGAATTCCAAGGAATTGTATTTGATATGCATATGTCTGTGTAGGGAATTTTATTCCGAACACTATACAAAAAAAACGGTGTGAAACAAGTATAAACTTGAAAAACATGAGCAAAGTAAAAACTTTTGACGCTCACGGGTACAAACACGCGTAAGATTTTATTCGCCGCAAATTTATTTGACGCTGTGTTGGCCAACTCTACCCATGTTCTTATAGAACATTCTATTGCGAACACATTGCTATAAAAATGAAATACGTAGCTTCAGAAATAATGTCAGGAGAGTTAAATAAGTATAAACATTCAAAGCACTGCATCCCTACAGTGTCGTCCCTGCTGAAATCACGGCTAACGCTTCACCCAGTTCCCACACTCGTGCGGGTCACCCGATACCATAATTAGACATTGATAGGCATATGTCTGGGTGGGGAATTTTATTGCGAGTTCAGTGATATCAAAATGAGCGCTGTAGGATGACTGTGAGGCTGGCAACAAACGAAAGAGTATGAACATTTACTTCCTGTTTGGGTGTCACGGCGAGTCATCTTCGTGTTTATTTACTTCGTGGTGGGATACCAAATGCTTCGGTGACATTTTATGCATATGATCTTGTAGAGAATTTTATTGCCAACGCATTGATACCAAAATGAAAAACGTAGCTTGAGAATTGAGGTTAGGAGCGTGAAAAGATTATAAACTTTTTTGTGTTTACGCTTGAGCGCCCAGAACGCCGCGCGCACTAAAGTGTTAAGCAACTGACATATGTGGAGAGCTAGTATCAAAATTTATATGTTTGTCCTGCACACCGCCCCCCATCCAGTGGGCAGCGGTGGATAGGTTAGGTGGATAGGGGGTTAGGTTGGTAGGTTACATTGAGTTAATTAGGTAGTACTTAGTGTTTATCTGTTATAGATAGGAGCTGCCTGGTATGGGCCAATAGGCCTTCTGCAGTTACCTTTGTTTTTATGTTTTTGCCCTGTAACCTAAATGGTTAGAGAGGCACATATATGGGCTTAGGGACTGAACCCCACACTACATTTAGCTAAGCTGGTTACAATCTTGATGATATAGTTACAAAATTCTGTATAAGTCGTCACATTATCAATGGGTTCGAGATCAACCACAATTTCCTGAATAGATATAACAAAGGGGATATTAATAGGGTATTAAAATTGTCAACACAAGATAGAACACGAAACAATGGGTATAAATTGGATAAGTTTAGATTTAGGAAAGACTTGGGTAAATACAGGGTCAGTAACAGGGTTGTTGATTTGTGGAATTTTTCTTAACTTATAAATTTATCTTTATTTATCTTAAACTGGTTGGGAGAGGTACAGTTTTTAACATAATTGGGAAGGTCATTCCACATTCGAGGTCTCTTGATTTGTAAAGCATTTCTAGTTTGACTAAGTCGTACTCTTGGAATATCAAATAGGTATTTGTTTCTGGTGTGGTGCTCATGGGATCTGTTACAACCTTCTAGGAAGCTTTTAAGGTCAGGATTGACATTACAGTGCAGCGTTTTATATATATAAAATACACATGAGAGTATGTGCAGGGACTTAATATCTAACATATTCAGAGATTTGAGTAAGGGGTCCATATATACTGCCCGGTTGCCTGAAATGCTATATGCCTACTATAGTGGCTTTAGGTATTGTATGCACTAGCTCTATCTATAAATCCAACATTATGTTTGTAAATCAACTATGTATGTACTTTCCTGAATAAAATTGACTTTACTGTACACTTATATTCTCTGTGGATTTGTTACCCCTATCGTTTGGGAGAAAAAAAATGACTAATACGTTCGGCGAATGACTTTGACTTCAACTTCACTTTGACTTCGTTCATGTCATCGTATTTTCCGTAATATATAAAGGTTATGACAATGCAATTATATTATTGTGTGCAAATAAGTTTGAAATTTCATGTACCCTAAAAATATTAAAATAAAGAATAAGAATAATTAAATAATTGTTGTAGTAAATTGTCACACGTTCATCATACGCAAACGAACACACAGTTTGGAGCGTCAGTACAAGACCGCCGCCATTTTAAAACACGGCTTCGAATGTAAGTAATGTTTTTCTCGTACTAACACTGTGTTATACAATAGATTTGGTCTTGAATTCACAAATTTAGTTGTTACATCTGACAGAGTATGTTAGACGGTGTAATGCTGGTCCATGTTAACGTATTTGTGGGCTTGGTTGGTTTAAATGTGGAGGCGAGGCCTGGCAGTGCTGGTGTATGTGGAGGCGAGGCGAGGCCTGGCAGTGCTGGTGTATGTGGAGGCGAGGCCTGGCTGTGCTAGTGTGTATGTGGAGGCGAGGCCTGGCTGTGCTAGTGTGTATGTGGAGGCGAGGCCTGGCAGTGCTGGTGTATGTGGAGGCGAGGCCTGGCAGTGCTGGTGTATGTGGAGGCGAGGCCTGGCTGTGCTAGTGTGTATGTGGAGGCGAGGCCTGGCTGTGCTAGTGTGTATGTGGAGGCGAGGCCTGGCTGTGCTAGTGTGTATGTGGAGGCGAGGCATGTACAACACTCCCCAATAGGAAGAAAACCCACTGGGTTCTAGGCTAGGTTAGGCTTATCTGTAATAATTGAATTAAGCCTAGCAAAGCCTAGAACCTAGTTCAGTAATTTAAAAAATGTTGTAACTTGAAAAATGCCATTCAATACATTACACAATTTAAATATTTTCAGGCAATCAACACAACCCTCTCATGTTGGCTAACCCTCTCTCATGTTGGTCAATAATTTAATTATTTTTTTATGGAGTAATCTTTGCTGTTGAAATGTAGTCTTTTTGAGACTACATTTCAAATGTAGTGTGTGTGGAGGCGTGTATGTTAGGTATTACCTAATATACACGGTGTAATATATCTATCTGTGTGAAATAGATTAAATCCATTTATTTGATATTCAGCTAATAGTTCTGTATTTTCTACATTCATCCATGTTTTGGTAAGTGCAATAATATGTATTGTTTCATTGCAGATTAGAGATTCAAGATAGTTCTAGATTTCCGAAGTACTGAAACGCGCGCCATACAGGCTTGGTGGATCTAGGTGCAAGGTAAAATTATTTACATTTACTTGTTTTGTATTTATGTTTTGTATTTATATGCATATATGCATTTATATGCATTATTCTATAGAATAATAGATCTCGTAATAATTTTGCAAAAATAGTGGCATTTACTATTTTTAAAAGATTATTAAAAAATTTACTGATATGGTGCATTCGGAAGGGCGAAGAGGGAGAACGGCCTGTTGACATAGCTCGGGTGCAGGGGGGGGGGGGGTTGTGTAAAAGCCTGGTTTGTGCCTCGGAGAGGCTATGGGATCCAGTAAGTTCAGTAGAACTTCGGTTTCAACCCTTTTACCCTGTTGTAGCTCAGTCGATTAAGGCAGTGTCTGGGATGCTCCCGGACGCAGGTTCGAATCCTCGTCACGGCCCTTGTGGATTTGTTCATTTGATGCATCACGTTATTGTGATCTGTGTGTGTAATTCTTCACTTGCTACAGCAACAGGAATGTGTGTGTATGTATTTGTGTTGTTGAATATGACCGAAAGTGTAAGATTAATGATTCTAACACAAATCGTCTGAATATTTGTTTTTCTTCACTGTCGAGAGTAGTTAAAAAAATTTACTCGAGTTTATTTTCACACTTTATTTATGGTCCTTAAGTCCCTCTCCTTAATGCTGCTGCTGTTTCTCGCATCTTTGCATCGCTTGTATGTTTGGGTGTTTGGCCTCTTGCTATATATTGATTCCATTTGTGTGTGTTTGGGTCTCAGGCCCTCTCGCAATTTCTGTTGAACAAACCCCTTTTCCTAGTTCTGCATCTCTCCTTTGGTACAAATTTTGTTGTGCTTTTATCATATATTTCACAAAACTTGACATACATTTCATTTACTTCATGTCCTATCAGCAAGTGTTTGTCAAATTCTTTAAGGAAAGTTTATCATCCTGATTGCAGATCTCTAGCGATATTATGTCAACTTCTTGTGGATTCGCAATCATTATTTAATTTACCTTTAGGTGTTCTTTCACCAGCACAGCAACACTGTACCTCTCCCAACCAGTTTAAGATAAAAACTAAGTACTAACTAATTAACTCAATGTAACCTACCTTACCCCCAAAATGACAACCCATGTCTTCTATTTTAAACAATGCTGTTTTGTTGACCAAATTGTATTTTTGTTTTTTTCTGCAATGTTTCCCCCCCCCCCCCCACCACTCTACCACCACATTGAGTTTAGTAGCTCTGTGCACGTCAGGTGCTGTTTAATATACAGACCTACTCCTCCATTTGACCTAGTTTCTCTATCACATCTATATCACTTTGTGCTTTAGCCCTGGTGGAGCTTGGTCCACCAGGGTGTTGTTTGGAGTGGCCCGCAGATCCACATACAGTCTGCATATGATATACAGTCTGTTGATCAATTAAACTACAGTAGTTAGTTTTATTCACCGAATGCACCAATATGTGTTCATTCTTCCCAGATGAAGGAACTAGGTAATATTCATCATCTGAATGCACCATCTGATGCTTTAACACACTCATGATACACGAGAGGTTTAAAAAACTTTTAAAACTTTTAAAACTTTTTGACCTATGTATTTAAAAGCAATTCTAAAGTTAAAAAGTGTAGCATAGGCCCCTCGCAGAATGTTCTTAATATGATCCTCAGGTTATAGTTTTCTATCTAAAACCACCCCTAGATCTCTTTCTTGATCAGAATTCTTTATAGATCTCAGTGGCTCGATCATAGAAACTGCTCTAAATCCTTGTTGGCCTGGATTGTGGAGGTCATTGGTCTCTATAAAACTAGTAATCTGACTCCTGATCACTCTCAAATAATTTTATTATGTGGGATGTTAGTGCAACTGGTCTATAATTCTTTGCCAATGCTTGTGTTGTGTTGTGTTGTTTTGGTAGTGATGTGCAATGTGTTGTTTTGGTAGTGATTCGTCCAGTTCTGGTAGTAGTGCGGTTGTTGTGTAGTGTAGTACTTGTGTGCTTGTTAATGACTTGTATTCCAGTCTTGTGGGTATCTCCTTTCCCCTACGGGCCAACTGCTTTGTTCTTACCTAGCATTTTGCTTTGTTTGGGTATGAATGTTTGTGTGCCGTATATTTTGCAAAATTTGCCATATATCTCATTATTTACTCCTCTGCCTAGCAACAAGTCTGTCTAATTATACTCATTAACTGTTTTTCAAAGTTCCCCATAGTGTCCTTTATTGAAATCGAGTTCATGAACCGTTTCAATGTTCTTATTTTCTTCTAGATTATATCTTAAAGTATATTTAAATGTTATTGTTATTATTGTTATTAAATGTTATTGTGACATTGCATTGCAATTGAGCTATGTTGTTTACCATACCGTTCATTTCGTGAGTATAAGTATAGATGCCACACTTGTGACAGGTAAAACCATGCCTTTTTTGAAAAACAGCACCGTCTGTTGCACGTAAGAGCAACCCACACTATATTATGTTGCGATATTATTTCAATATTTCCGATTGTATTGATAATTTGAATTTTCATAGATTTCAATTTATTTTCATTTCGATTTAATAATTTTGTGTGACATTGCATTGAAATTGAGCTGTGTTGTTTACCATACTGTTCATTTCATGAGTATAGTTTATTTTTTTATTTTTTTCATTTCATTTTTTAGCTGTTCTTATTTTTCAGTGATGGGAATATCAGATCATTTGATGTTCCCAATTTTCTGATGGAAGCATCAGACCATTATAGAATGCATCGGATGAGGTAGTTTGGAATGGTGGGGAGGACGAGAGGGGGGTATGGTGGGGAAGACGAGGGGACAGAGGAGAGGGTAATGGTGGGGAGGACGAGGGGACTGGGGAGTTGGGGATGGTGGGGACAGGGGAATGCTGGGGAGGACAAAGGGACAGGTGAATGGGAGATGGTGGGGGAGGAAGAAGGACAGGGGAGGGGAAAATGGTAAGGAGGACGATGGGACAGGGAAGTGGGAATAGTGGGGATGATGTGGGGACAGGGAAGTGGGAAGGACGAGAGGACTGTGGAATGGGGAATAGCAAAGTGAATTATAATTATATATATTAATTAATTCTTATAAATTTCCAGAAGCCTGTATCAACACCCACACTAATGCAACTGAAAGAGATGTTGAGACAAGTATTGCTGATATGTTGAAGAACGCCCCAAACAAACTCGGTGGAAACAGATACAAGGAAAAGTTTGCCAATTTGCTGTAGTCTAATTCAATTTCTTTTTAGTAATCTTCGAGAACATTTATGCTATGAATAAGATAAAATAATGTAACTGATTTTGATTTATTTACTATTTATTATTTATTTACCGTTATTAGTATAATAGATCTCGTAATAATTTTGCAAAAATAATGGCATTTACTATTTTAAAAAGCTCGGGTGCAGGGGGGGGGGTTATGTAAAAGCCTGGTTTGTGCCTCGGAGAGGCTATGGGATCCAGTAAGATCGTCCTTCCTTTCCTCCCTAGAATCTGGATGTAGCAGGTGCTCAATTGTCAAAAGTGAAAAATTGGTTTTGTCTTCCGAATGCACCATTTCTGTAAATTTGCTAATAATCTTTTAAAAATAGTAAATGCCATTATTTTTGCAAAATTATTACGAGATCTATTATACTAATAACGGTTTGATAAAATACAGTAGACTGCCTACTGGTTTTACCTGTAATAAGGTTTGATACAGATGATTATGATTATGGTTTTGGCCTCCACCACCCTCTCACCTAACTTGTTCCAACCATGTCTACCACGGTTTTGTCTTCCGAATGCACCATTTCTGTAAATTTGCTAATAATCTTTTAAAAATAGTAAATGCCATTATTTTTGCAAAATTATTACGAGATCTATTATACTAATAACGGTTTGATAAAATACAGTAGACTGCCTACTGGTTTTACCTGTAATAAGGTTTGATACAGATGATTATGATTATGGTTTTGGCCTCCACCACCCTCTCACCTAACTTGTTCCAACCATGTCTACCACGGTTTTGTCTTCCGAATGCACCATTTCTGTAAATTTGCTAATAATCTTTTAAAAATAGTAAATGCCATTATTTTTGCAAAATTATTACGAGATCTATTATACTAATAACGGTTTGATAAAATACAGTAGACTGCCTACTGGTTTTACCTGTAATAAGGTTTGATACAGATGATTATGATTATGGTTTTGGCCTCCACCACCCTCTCACCTAACTTGTTCCAACCATGTCTACCACGGTTTTGTCTTCCGAATGCACCATTTCTGTAAATTTGCTAATAATCTTTTAAAAATAGTAAATGCCATTATTTTTGCAAAATTATTACGAGATCTATTATACTAATAACGGTTTGATAAAATACAGTAGACTGCCTACTGGTTTTACCTGTAATAAGGTTTGATACAGATGATTATGATTATGGTTTTGGCCTCCACCACCCTCTCACCTAACTTGTTCCAACCATGTCTACCACGGTTTTGTCTTCCGAATGCACCATTTCTGTAAATTTGCTAATAATCTTTTAAAAATAGTAAATGCCATTATTTTTGCAAAATTATTACGAGATCTATTATACTAATAACGGTTTGATAAAATACAGTAGACTGCCTACTGGTTTTACCTGTAATAAGGTTTGATACAGATGATTATGATTATGGTTTTGGCCTCCACCACCCTCTCACCTAACTTGTTCCAACCATGTCTACCACGGTTTTGTCTTCCGAATGCACCATTTCTGTAAATTTGCTAATAATCTTTTAAAAATAGTAAATGCCATTATTTTTGCAAAATTATTACGAGATCTATTATACTAATAACGGTTTGATAAAATACAGTAGACTGCCTACTGGTTTTACCTGTAATAAGGTTTGATACAGATGATTATGATTATGGTTTTGGCCTCCACCACCCTCTCACCTAACTTGTTCCAACCATGTCTACCACGGTTTTGTCTTCCGAATGCACCATTTCTGTAAATTTGCTAATAATCTTTTAAAAATAGTAAATGCCATTATTTTTGCAAAATTATTACGAGATCTATTATACTAATAACGGTTTGATAAAATACAGTAGACTGCCTACTGGTTTTACCTGTAATAAGGTTTGATACAGATGATTATGATTATGGTTTTGGCCTCCACCACCCTCTCACCTAACTTGTTCCAACCATGTCTACCACGGTTTTGTCTTCCGAATGCACCATTTCTGTAAATTTGCTAATAATCTTTTAAAAATAGTAAATGCCATTATTTTTGCAAAATTATTACGAGATCTATTATACTAATAACGGTTTGATAAAATACAGTAGACTGCCTACTGGTAATAATGGAATAATACAGGAATAATACAGGATATAATATATATATATATATAAATATATATACATATATTTATATATATATATATTTATTTATATAAATATATATATGATATATATATTCTATTCTATTAGTCTATTCTATTCTATAGTTTTATATAGATTCTTGTTTTAGTTTTTTTCTATAATATGGAAAGGGTTTTTAATTAATAAATTAAATATTATATAATAAAATAATGTATTATTGAAAACAATTAGTAACAAACAATATTTCATTACAGGGTGGTGAAGCAAGAATACATGTGCATCACATAGCAGAGTCGGATATGACGAATAATGAAAATAGCGGAGAGCCTGGTGCATGGCATACCGCTGAATCTTCTCTAATGTCTATATAGAAGAATCTTTGTTTCTGTGTGTATATATGTATATATATCATTAATAAAATATATATATATATATATATATATATATATATATATATATATATATATATATATATATATATATATATATATATATATATATATATATATATATAACCTATATATATATATATATATATATATATATATATATATATATTTATATATATATTATTTATATTTATATATATATTTATATTTATATATATATATTTATATTTATATATATATATTTATATTTATATATATATATTTATATATATATATTTATATATATATATTTATATATATATATATTTATTTTATTAAATATGACCGAAAAAGTAAGATTAATAATTCTAACACGAATTTTCTCAATCTTTCGTACATTATGCTTCACTGTTGGAGGTAAATCAAAAATCACTTCTCCAAAATTCATTTTTATTTCTAGTCTGACGCGACACGGGTGCGTTTCGTAAAACTTATTACATTTTCAAAGACTTCACAAATACGCAACTGATTAGAACTTGCGTTTCCCTGATTTTATATCTACATTTGAGTGAGGTGGGAAGGGTGATGTGGCATTACATTTGAGTGAGGTGGGAAGGATGATGTGGCATTAGAGGATATTAATAGGGTATTAAAAGTATCAACACAAGACAGAACACGAAACAATGGATATTGAATAGAAGTGTTTGTAGAAAGCCTATTGGTCCATATTTCTTGATGCTTCTATATTGGAGCGGAGTCTTGAGGTGGGTAGAATATAGTTGTGCAATAATTGGCTGTTGATTGCTGGTGTTGACTTCTTGATGTGTAGTGCCTCGCAAACGTCAAGCCGCCTGCTATCGCTGTATCTATCGATGATTTCTGTGTTGTTTACTAGGATTTCTCTGGCGATGGTTTGGTTATGGGAAGAGATTATATGTTCCTTAATGGAGCCCTGTTGTTTATGCATCGTTAAACGCCTAGAAAGAGATGTTGTTGTCTTGCCTATATACTGGGTTTTTTGGAGCTTACAGTCCCCAAGTGGGCATTTGAAGGCATAGACGACGTTAGTCTCTTTTAAAGCGTTCTGTTTCGTGTCTGGAGAGTTTCTCATGAGTAGGCTGGCCGTTTTTCTGGTTTTATAGTAAATCGTCAGTTGTATCCTCTGATTTTTGTCTGTAGGGATAACGTTTCTATTAACAATATCTTTCAGGACCCTTTCCTCTGTTTTATGAGCTGTGGAAAAGAAGTTCCTGTAAAATAGTCTAATAGGGGGTATAGGTGTTGTGTTAGTTGTCTCTTCGGAGGTTGCATGGCTTTTCACTTTCCTTCTTATGATGTCTTCGATGAAACCATTGGAGAAGCCGTTATTGCCTAGAACCTGCCTTACCCTACAGAGTTCTTCGTCGACTTGCTTCCATTCTGAGCTGTGGCTGAGAGCACGGTCGACGTATGCGTTAACAACACTCCTCTTGTACCTGTCAGGGCAGTCGCTGTTGGCATTTAGGCACATTCCTATGTTTGTTTCCTTTGTGTAGACTGCAGTGTGGAAACCTCCGCCCTTTTCCATGACTGTTACATCTAGAAAAGGCAGCTTCCCATCCTTTTCCGTCTCGTAAGTGAAACGCAGCACGGAACTCTGCTCAAATGCCTCCTTCAGCTCCTGCAGATGTCTGACATCAGGTACCTGTGTAAAAATGTCGTCAACATACCTGCAGTATATGGCCGGTTTCAAGTTCATGTCGACTAAGACTTTTTGCTCGATGGTACCCATGTAGAAGTTTGCAAACAGGACACCTAGGGGAGAACCCATAGCGACCCCATCTACTTGCTTATACATATGCCCATCCGGGCTCAAGAAGGGTGCCTCTTTAGTACAAGCTTGGAGTAGTTTCCTCAGAATACTTTCTGGCATGTCAAGAAAGTATACTTTCAAGAATACTTTCTTGACATGCCAGAAAGTATTCTGAGGAAACTACTCCAAGCTTGTACTAAAGAGGCACCCTTCTTGAGCGCGGATGGGCATATGTATAAGCAAGTAGATGGGGTCGCTATGGGTTCTCCCCTAGGTGTCCTGTTTGCAAACTTCTACATGGGTACCATCGAGCAAAAAGTCTTAGTCGACATGAACTTGAAACCGGCCATATACTGCAGGTATGTTGACGACATTTTTACACAGGTACCTGATGTCAGACATCTGCAGGAGCTGAAGGAGGCATTTGAGCAGAGTTCCGTGCTGCGTTTCACTTACGAGACGGAAAAGGATGGGAAGCTGCCTTTTCTAGATGTAACAGTCATGGAAAAGGGCGGAGGTTTCCACACTGCAGTCTACACAAAGGAAACAAACATAGGAATGTGCCTAAATGCCAACAGCGACTGCCCTGACAGGTACAAGAGGAGTGTTGTTAACGCATACGTCGACCGTGCTCTCAGCCACAGCTCAGAATGGAAGCAAGTCGACGAAGAACTCTGTAGGGTAAGGCAGGTTCTAGTCAATAACGGCTTCTCCAATGGTTTCATCGAAGACATCATAAGAAGGAAAGTGAAAAGCCATGCAACCTCTGAAGAGACAACTAACACAACACCTATACCCCCTATTAGACTATTTTACAGGAACTTCTTTTCCACAGCTCATAAAACAGAGGAAAGGGTCCTGAAAGATATTGTTAATAGAAACGTTATCCCTACAGACAAAAATCAGAGGATACAACTGACGATTTACTATAAAACCAGAAAAACGGCCAGCCTACTCATGAGAAACTCTCCAGACACGAAACAGAACGCTTTAAAAGAGACTAACGTCGTCTATGCCTTCAAATGCCCACTTGGGGACTGTAAGCTCCAAAAAACCCAGTATATAGGCAAGACAACAACATCTCTTTCTAGGTGTTTAACGATGCATAAACAACAGGGCTCCATTAAGGAACATATAATCTCTTCCCATAACCAAACCATCGCCAGAGAAATCCTAGTAAACAACACAGAAATCATCGATAGATACAGCGATAGCAGGCGGCTTGACGTTTGCGAGGCACTACACATCAAGAAGTCAACACCAGCAATCAACAGCCAATTATTGCACAACTATATTCTACCCACCTCAAGACTCCGCTCCAATATAGAAGCATCAAGAAATATGGACCAATAGGCTTTCTACAAACACTTCTATTCAATATCCATTGTTTCGTGTTCTGTCTTGTGTTGATACTTTTAATACCCTATTAATATCCTCTAATGCCACATCATCCTTCCCACCTCACTCAAATGTAATGCCACATCACCCTTCCCACCTCACTCAAATGTAGATATAAAATCAGGGAAACGCAAGTTCTAATCAGTTGCGTATTTGTGAAGTCTTTGAAAATGTAATAAGTTTTACGAAACGCGCCCGTGTCGCGTCAGACTAGAAATAAAAATGAATTTTGGAGAAGTGATTTTTGATTTACCTCCAACAGTGAAGCATAATGTACGAAAGATTGAGAAAATTCGTGTTAGAATTATTAATCTTACTTTTTCGGTCATATTTAATAAAATATGTCTACAGGAAAGACTGCTACCAAAATATACTAATATATA
>NW_027190488.1:0-36259 GCF_040958095.1 Procambarus clarkii
AGGTCCAAGGCCACCGAGTGACTAACCCCACACCAATTCCCCAACCCAGGAAGCATCATTCCTTTCCCCTAACCTCTCCCAAATTATGTTTTTGACGAGTACACGCACTACGGGGCCTGACAGCTGAGTAGACAGCGCTCTCAACTCGTAATCCTAGCGTCCGTGTTCGATCCTCCGGTGATGGCAGAAACGAAACTGGGCAGTTTCTTTCACCCTGTTGTTCCTGTTACCTAGCAGTAAATAGGTACCAGGGATTTAAACAGCTGTTATGGGCTGCTTCCTCTGTGTGTGTGTGTGTGTGTGTGTACTCACCTAGTTGTACTTGCGGGGGTTGAGCTCTGGCTCTTTGGTCCGGAGTGTGTGGAAAAATTTGTGTTAGTTACAAGTTAGTAATAGTTGATGGTGAATACTAACCCAAGCACGATCTCGTATAATACACTACACACGCCAACCCCCCCTCTCTCCCCCCAAATCACTCTACCTAAGTCATTAACAAATTAATACACATCAATTAATACACCAAAAATACTAACTATAAATAAAGGGTCCAAATTTGAGACAAACAGCGACTCCAGCGTGGTCTAGTCGGATGAGAACGTGTTCTCATCTGGATAGATTGCGATCGAGCCTGTCGGAACGGTTACGTAACTACAGGGCACTAATTTATGTGGTCCCCTCCTGTAGCTGCCTCTGTATCGAAAGGTTCTCTGGATAGCTGGAATTAGCCTGACTCCTAGTAAAGTAGGGAAGAGGTGAAATCCGTTGGGACCACGGACGGATACCTTGGATCCATTGACCTAGGGCAGGTCTAATCACCTGGGATTCGAACCCACGGTGGGAATAAGGGAAAAGAGTTGAAGGGAGGGACACAAATGGTTCCAGAAACCAAACTACACATAAACCCGGACACTCACACACACACACACACACATACACACACACACACACACACACACACACACACTCACCAGGACACTCACAGGGACACTCACTCAGACACACATCCATAGACACAAACTGTAATAAGGAAGACCATCTGAGGGAACACAGATTGCCTCGTGGACCCACAGGTATACCCGAACACACACACTCACCCGGACACTCACAGGGACACTCACCCAGACACACATTCATAGACACATTCTCAGTCGACTTGAGAATGGTCAAGGACTTACCGAAACGTCGTCGTTCCTTCACCTTCTAGTGTGTGGTCTGGTCAACATACTTTAGCCGCGTTATTGTGACTCATCGCCTGCATCCATAGACACAAACTGTGATAAAGAAGACCATCTGAGGGGACACAGATGGCCTCGTGGACTCACAGGTATAACCGGACACACACTCACCCGAACACTCACACAGACACACATCTATACACAAAAACTGTGATAAGGGAGACCATCTGAGGGGACACAGATGGCCTCGTGGACCCACAGGTATAACCGGACAAACACTCCCCCAAACACTCACAGGGACACTCAAACAAACACACAGACAGACATCCATAGACACAAAAATAAATTTTTATACCGAAAATTTAAAAATTAATGATAAATAAGGCAACGAAACGAAAAAATAAATACAATTTAATCATAATATTTATATTACAACCCCCAAACTCATCCAGCTCCTTGGATTGCGGGCAGGAAGCATGGATGCTGTGAGCCATTCCTCTCTGGATCTCCACACTAAGGCGCTGAAAGAGAAAACTGACGGCTGTAGGGTCTCTAGTTGTTTCAATTAGCTTCGACCCCAGCTCCTTCAAAAAACTTGCAGCACTTTTACCCCAGGCACCAAGTGTCTCTGAGGCAATGGGGACAAAATTGTAGTAGTGATCAAGGTCTCCGTTTTTATGTGACTTGGCTGCTTCCCAGTGATTGGCAGCACCTCCTGCCTGAGCAGCACTGAAGTTAACATAGGTGTTGCCTAAAGTTGAAACGCAAGTGTAGTCCCACAATAACTGTCTACCATTCTTCCAGGGGTTCACCGTGATCCCATCTGGGCGACCAACAGGCTCATCAGAGTTGCGGGGCAATACGGAACGGGACTCTCTCTCTGCTGGACAACCTTCCGTGATAAGGCTTCTCTTTATAATGTCGTTAACATCGCAGTGTCTTGCATGCCATCCTCCTGTCCTTTGGCAGAGAAGGCCATGTCGTCCGTACCTGTCGGCCACTGCCTCGCCACCAAAACCCCTGTATTCGGTGTGGATTCGGGCAGTGAGGCGGAGAGCCACAGCCATTCAGAGGGCCTGTGGTGAGACGAGTGCTAGTAGCTGATATTGGGGGTTGCTAATAGCAAGTCCTCTGCATGGGGAGCTGCTACAGCTCTAAGTCGGGCAGTATCATGTGGTGTTGTCGCAGCTTACAGTAATGTTGGAGCTACTTTGTCGGCAATGGGGCGATCCCAACTGGATTGCTTATGGGCTTATATAATATATATATATATATATATATATATATATATATATATATATATATATATATATATATATATATATATATATATATATATATATATATATATATATATATATATATATATATAATATATATATATATATATATATATATATATATATATATATATATATGCTGGAGGCTGTAGCTATCCACAGATTTTTTTGAATATATTTATTATTATAATTAAGGCTTATTTTTACCAAATTAGAGGGGAAATGGTCTGAGGTAGGGAACGGACATAGGATGGTAGGTGTAGACATTAGTTAAAGTATTTTGGAATAATTATTATTTATTCTCACCCCTCCCCCCCTCTCTCCCTGTTGATTCAATTAAGGTTAATTGTGAATTATTACTGGAGATGGTTGAAGACTTTTTCGTAATCAGAAAAAATGATTTCCTTAAATTAAACACATAAAGTAGTTTAATTTTGGTCCTATTGATCCTAATTTTTGTAAGAGGGAAGAGGTACAAAGCCGGTGGGGGGGGCGGGAGATTTAGAGGTGGTATAAAGAGGGAGAACAGGAGAAGAGGTGTAGGTGAGGTGAAAGAGGGATGAAGAGGGAGTGAAGGAGGTACTGGGGGAGGTAAGAGGACGATGAGAAGGACTGGTGCTGGGAGGGAGGACTACGGGAAGGGTAAGAAGGGAAGGACTAGCAGCGGGAGGGAGGGAGGGAAGGAAGACAGTAAGGAGGGCGAGAGTGAGAAACGGCGGAAGGAGTGAGAACGAAGGTAAAGAACTGCCCCGAGAGTTAAGACGATGGGAAGGGCGGGATGGAATAGGGGCGGGTATGGGAAGGGCAGAAGGAGGGAGGATGAGCAGGGTTACGGGAGGGTGGAAAAAAGAAGGAGCCGGTACGGGAGGAGGGAGTTTGGGAAAACGATAGGAGACGGAGTGGGGAGTATGTAGATAGATTAATGGTTAGATAGATGAGTAGATGGATAGATGGAAAGAGAAGTAGATGAATAAATAGATTGATAGATAAGTAGAATGATAAATGGATAGATTAATGGAAAATGAGTTAGTAGGATCGTCGGATACAAATAGATAGAGAGATAGATATAAATAGTAATAGATAGATATATGGATGGATACGTTGATTGATAAATATATACATTGACGGATAGACGGATCCATAGATGAGTTGATGGATGAAAAGACAGATGAGTAGATGGATGGATAAACAGTCGAGTAGATGGACGGATACATAGTAAGATAGATGTATATAATGAAAAATTGTTGGTTTATGGGAAGATAGATTGATGGATTGACAATTATAAATAGATAAATAAAGGGCTACATTGATGGATACATTTGTGCTAGGTGAACAGGTGAATCAGGTTAAAGAATATCTGCCGATTTCCTCTTGCGTCAACCGGGATTCGAACGAGGACCTTAAGAATTACAACCAATAAACTCTCTCCATTTAGACAGTTGGCTACTAGTTCGCGTGTGTGTGTGTGTGTACTCACCTATTTGTGCATGCGGGGGTTGAGCTATGGTTCTTTGGTCCCACCTCTCAACTGTCAATCAACTGGTGTACAGATTCCTGAGCCTACTGGGCTCAATCATATCTACATTTGAAACTGTGTATGGAGTCAGCCTCCACCACATCACTGCTTAATGCATTCCATCCGTTAACTACTCTGACACTGAAAAAGTTACTTCTAACGTCTCTGTGGCTCATGTGGGTACTCAGTTTCCACCTGTGTCCCCTTGTTTGCGTCCCACCAGTGTTGAATAGTTTATCCTTGTTTACCCGGTCGATTCCTCTGAGGGTTGTGTAGGTTGTGATCATGTCTCCCCTTACTCTTCTGTCTTCCAGTGCCGTAAGGTGCATTTCCCGCAGCCTTTCCTCGTAACTCATGCCTCTTAGTTCTGGGACTAGTCTAGTGGCATACCTTTGGACTTTTTCCTGCTTCATCTTCTGCTTGACAAGATACGGACTCCATGCTGGGGCCGCATACTCCAGGATTGGTCTTACATATGTGGTGTACAAGATTCTGAATGATTCCTTACACAGATTCCTGAAGGCTGTTCTGATGTTAGGCAGTCTCGCATATGCCGCAGACGTTATTCTTTTTATGTATGCTTCAGGAGACAGGTTTGGTGTGATATCAACTCCTAGATCTTTCTCTCAGTCCGTTTCATTAAGTTCTTCATCTCCTATTCTGTATCCTGTGTCTGGCCTCCTGTTTCCACTGTGTGTGTGTGTGTATGCGTGTGTGTTAGTGAGAAATAAATGTAGTTGATATAAAAGAGGAAAAATACATTTGTTAGAAAGGCGGGGTCCAAGAGCTAATAACTCGATTTTGCAGACACAAATAATAAATACAAGGAATAAATACACACACACACACACATTAGTTGATAAAGGACTGTTTTGTGTGTATACCTATGTATACTATTGTCAGGAGCGACAGACAAGTGCAGCTATGTGTGTTTATGTGTACCTGCAATTGGACTGACATGTGTACGGTAATTATCTGTGTGTTAATTGTAAAAGGAACATATTAGTGAATTTTTTTTTATGTAAATTGAATGACATATATACATGTACGCGTGTTTAGTGTTACTGTAATTTATAATGTTAGCGTGTGTACGTTTGAATGACATAGTGTCCCATCATTGTCACATTTTTTGTTACATGTTTACTATTGTCAGGAGCGACAGACAAGTGCAGCTATGTGTGTCTATGTGTACCTGCAATTGGACTGACACGTGTATGGTAATTATCTATCTGTCCATTGTTAAAGGAACATATTAGTGAATGTTTATTTATGTAAATTGATTGACATATGTACGTGTACGCGTGTTTAGTGGTACTGTAATTTACATACTTAACAGGTTTATGTTTGAATTAAATAGTATCCCATCATCGTCTCATTTTTTGTTACTATTTTGCTGTTCATTCTCAATCTCTCTGACTCCCGAGGACCATTTGTGCTCATGTGTGTTTATTAAAGGAAAATAATCATATTTTGTTTACAAAATAACTTGTATTTATTTTCCAAAAAAATGTTTTCAAAGAAAAAGTAATTGTCTAGTAAGCATTCATTTTTCTAACATACAAGACAGTTACTCACTACCTTACAGCAGTCAGGAACACTTTTGTTACTATCTCTTCACAGCGTCTTTTACATAAATACCCTATCTTAACAAATTCAATCATTAAATTCATAACTGGCAACCCCCTCGGCCCCCTCCCCCACAGGTCCAAGGCCACCGAGTGACTAACCCCACACCAATTCCCCAACCCAGGAAGCATCATTCCTTTCCCCTAACCTCTCCCAAATTATGTTTTTGACGAGTACACGCACTACGGGGCCTGACAGCTGAGTAGACAGCGCTCTCAACTCGTAATCCTAGCGTCCGTGTTCGATCCTCCGGTGATGGCAGAAACGAAACTGGGCAGTTTCTTTCACCCTGTTGTTCCTGTTACCTAGCAGTAAATAGGTACCAGGGATTTAAACAGCTGTTATGGGCTGCTTCCTGTGTGTGTGTGTGTGTGTGTGTGTGTACTCACCTAGTTGTACTTGCGGGGGTTGAGCTCTGGCTCTTTGGTCCGGAGTGTGTGGAAAAATTTGTGTTAGTTACAAGTTAGTAATAGTTGATGGTGAATACTAACCCAAGCACGATCTCGTATAATACACTACACACGCCAACCCCCCCTCTCTCCCCCCAAATCACTCTACCTAAGTCATTAACAAATTAATACACATCAATTAATACACCAAAAATACTAACTATAAATAAAGGGTCCAAATTTGAGACAAACAGCGACTCCAGCGTGGTCTAGTCGGATGAGAACGTGTTCTCATCTGGATAGATTGCGATCGAGCCTGTCGGAACGGTTACGTAACTACAGGGCACTAATTTATGTGGTCCCCTCCTGTAGCTGCCTCTGTATCGAAAGGTTCTCTGGATAGCTGGAATTAGCCTGACTCCTAGTAAAGTAGGGAAGAGGTGAAATCCGTTGGGACCACGGACGGATACCTTGGATCCATTGACCTAGGGCAGGTCTAATCACCTGGGATTCGAACCCACGGTGGGAATAAGGGAAAAGAGTTGAAGGGAGGGACACAAATGGTTCCAGAAACCAAACTACACATAAACCCGGACACTCACACACACACACACACACATACACACACACACACACACACACACACACACTCACCAGGACACTCACAGGGACACTCACTCAGACACACATCCATAGACACAAACTGTAATAAGGAAGACCATCTGAGGGAACACAGATTGCCTCGTGGACCCACAGGTATACCCGAACACACACACTCACCCGGACACTCACAGGGACACTCACCCAGACACACATTCATAGACACATTCTCAGTCGACTTGAGAATGGTCAAGGACTTACCGAAACGTCGTCGTTCCTTCACCTTCTAGTGTGTGGTCTGGTCAACATACTTTAGCCGCGTTATTGTGACTCATCGCCTGCATCCATAGACACAAACTGTGATAAAGAAGACCATCTGAGGGGACACAGATGGCCTCGTGGACTCACAGGTATAACCGGACACACACTCACCCGAACACTCACACAGACACACATCTATACACAAAAACTGTGATAAGGGAGACCATCTGAGGGGACACAGATGGCCTCGTGGACCCACAGGTATAACCGGACAAACACTCCCCCAAACACTCACAGGGACACTCAAACAAACACACAGACAGACATCCATAGACACAAAAATAAATTTTTATACCGAAAATTTAAAAATTAATGATAAATAAGGCAACGAAACGAAAAAATAAATACAATTTAATCATAATATTTATATTACAACCCCCAAACTCATCCAGCTCCTTGGATTGCGGGCAGGAAGCATGGATGCTGTGAGCCATTCCTCTCTGGATCTCCACACTAAGGCGCTGAAAGAGAAAACTGACGGCTGTAGGGTCTCTAGTTGTTTCAATTAGCTTCGACCCCAGCTCCTTCAAAAAACTTGCAGCACTTTTACCCCAGGCACCAAGTGTCTCTGAGGCAATGGGGACAAAATTGTAGTAGTGATCAAGGTCTCCGTTTTTATGTGACTTGGCTGCTTCCCAGTGATTGGCAGCACCTCCTGCCTGAGCAGCACTGAAGTTAACATAGGTGTTGCCTAAAGTTGAAACGCAAGTGTAGTCCCACAATAACTGTCTACCATTCTTCCAGGGGTTCACCGTGATCCCATCTGGGCGACCAACAGGCTCATCAGAGTTGCGGGGCAATACGGAACGGGACTCTCTCTCTGCTGGACAACCTTCCGTGATAAGGCTTCTCTTTATAATGTCGTTAACATCGCAGTGTCTTGCATGCCATCCTCCTGTCCTTTGGCAGAGAAGGCCATGTCGTCCGTACCTGTCGGCCACTGCCTCGCCACCAAAACCCCTGTATTCGGTGTGGATTCGGGCAGTGAGGCGGAGAGCCACAGCCATTCAGAGGGCCTGTGGTGAGACGAGTGCTAGTAGCTGATATTGGGGGTTGCTAATAGCAAGTCCTCTGCATGGGGAGCTGCTACAGCTCTAAGTCGGGCAGTATCATGTGGTGTTGTCGCAGCTTACAGTAATGTTGGAGCTACTTTGTCGGCAATGGGGCGATCCCAACTGGATTGCTTATGGGCTATATATATATATATATATATATATATATATATATATATATATATATATATATATATATATATATATATATATATATATATATATATATATATATATATATATATATATATATATATATATATATATATATATATATATATATATATATATATATATATATATATATATATATATGCTGGAGGCTGTAGCTATCCACAGATTTTTTTGAATATTTTATTATTATATTATTAAGGCTTATTTTTACCAAATTAGAGGGGAAATGGTCTGAGGTAGGGAACGGACATAGGATGGTAGGTGTAGACATTAGTTAAAGTATTTTGGAATAATTATTATTTATTCTCACCCCTCCCCCCCTCTCTCCCTGTTGATTCAATTAAGGTTAATTGTGAATTATTACTGGAGATGGTTGAAGACTTTTTCGTAATCAGAAAAAATGATTTCCTTAAATTAAACACATAAAGTAGTTTAATTTTGGTCCTATTGATCCTAATTTTTGTAAGAGGGAAGAGGTACAAAGCCGGTGGGGGGGGCGGGAGATTTAGAGGTGGTATAAAGAGGGAGAACAGGAGAAGAGGTGTAGGTGAGGTGAAAGAGGGATGAAGAGGGAGTGAAGGAGGTACTGGGGGAGGTAAGAGGACGATGGAAGGACTGGTGCTGGGAGGGAGGACTACGGGAAGGGTAAGAAGGGAAGGACTAGCAGCGGGAGGGAGGGAGGGAAGGAAGACAGTAAGGAGGGCGAGAGTGAGAAACGGCGGAAGGAGTGAGAACGAAGGTAAAGAACTGCCCCGAGAGTTAAGACGATGGGAAGGGCGGGATGGAATAGGGGCGGGTATGGGAAGGGCAGAAGGAGGGAGGATGAGCAGGGTTACGGGAGGGTGGAAAAAAGAAGGAGCCGGTACGGGAGGAGGGAGTTTGGGAAAACGATAGGAGACGGAGTGGGGAGTATGTAGATAGATTAATGGTTAGATAGATGAGTAGATGGATAGATGGAAAGAGAAGTAGATGAATAAATAGATTGATAGATAAGTAGAATGATAAATGGATAGATTAATGGAAAATGAGTTAGTAGGATCGTCGGATACAAATAGATAGAGAGATAGATATAAATAGTAATAGATAGATATATGGATGGATACGTTGATTGATAAATATATACATTGACGGATAGACGGATCCATAGATGAGTTGATGGATGAAAAGACAGATGAGTAGATGGATGGATAAACAGTCGAGTAGATGGACGGATACATAGTAAGATAGATGTATATAATGAAAAATTGTTGGTTTATGGGAAGATAGATTGATGGATTGACAATTATAAATAGATAAATAAAGGGCTACATTGATGGATACATTTGTGCTAGGTGAACAGGTGAATCAGGTTAAAGAATATCTGCCGATTTCCTCTTGCGTCAACCGGGATTCGAACGAGGACCTTAAGAATTACAACCAATAAACTCTCTCCATTTAGACAGTTGGCTACTAGTTCGCGTGTGTGTGTGTGTGTACTCACCTATTTGTGCATGCGGGGGTTGAGCTATGGTTCTTTGGTCCCACCTCTCAACTGTCAATCAACTGGTGTACAGATTCCTGAGCCTACTGGGCTCAATCATATCTACATTTGAAACTGTGTATGGAGTCAGCCTCCACCACATCACTGCTTAATGCATTCCATCCGTTAACTACTCTGACACTGAAAAAGTTACTTCTAACGTCTCTGTGGCTCATGTGGGTACTCAGTTTCCACCTGTGTCCCCTTGTTTGCGTCCCACCAGTGTTGAATAGTTTATCCTTGTTTACCCGGTCGATTCCTCTGAGGGTTGTGTAGGTTGTGATCATGTCTCCCCTTACTCTTCTGTCTTCCAGTGCCGTAAGGTGCATTTCCCGCAGCCTTTCCTCGTAACTCATGCCTCTTAGTTCTGGGACTAGTCTAGTGGCATACCTTTGGACTTTTTCCTGCTTCATCTTCTGCTTGACAAGATACGGACTCCATGCTGGGGCCGCATACTCCAGGATTGGTCTTACATATGTGGTGTACAAGATTCTGAATGATTCCTTACACAGATTCCTGAAGGCTGTTCTGATGTTAGGCAGTCTCGCATATGCCGCAGACGTTATTCTTTTTATGTATGCTTCAGGAGACAGGTTTGGTGTGATATCAACTCCTAGATCTTTCTCTCAGTCCGTTTCATTAAGTTCTTCATCTCCTATTCTGTATCCTGTGTCTGGCCTCCTGTTTCCACTGTGTGTGTGTGTGTATGCGTGTGTGTTAGTGAGAAATAAATGTAGTTGATATAAAAGAGGAAAAATACATTTGTTAGAAAGGCGGGGTCCAAGAGCTAATAACTCGATTTTGCAGACACAAATAATAAATACAAGGAATAAATACACACACACACACACATTAGTTGATAAAGGACTGTTTTGTGTGTATACCTATGTATACTATTGTCAGGAGCGACAGACAAGTGCAGCTATGTGTGTTTATGTGTACCTGCAATTGGACTGACATGTGTACGGTAATTATCTGTGTGTTAATTGTAAAAGGAACATATTAGTGAATGTTTTTTTTATGTAAATTGAATGACATATATACATGTACGCGTGTTTAGTGTTACTGTAATTTATAATGTTAGCGTGTGTACGTTTGAATGACATAGTGTCCCATCATTGTCACATTTTTTGTTACATGTTTACTATTGTCAGGAGCGACAGACAAGTGCAGCTATGTGTGTCTATGTGTACCTGCAATTGGACTGACACGTGTATGGTAATTATCTATCTGTCCATTGTTAAAGGAACATATTAGTGAATGTTTATTTATGTAAATTGATTGACATATGTACGTGTACGCGTGTTTAGTGGTACTGTAATTTACATACTTAACAGGTTTATGTTTGAATTAAATAGTATCCCATCATCGTCTCATTTTTTGTTACTATTTTGCTGTTCATTCTCAATCTCTCTGACTCCCGAGGACCATTTGTGCTCATGTGTGTTTATTAAAGGAAAATAATCATATTTTGTTTACAAAATAACTTGTATTTATTTTCCAAAAAAATGTTTTCAAAGAAAAAGTAATTGTCTAGTAAGCATTCATTTTTCTAACATACAAGACAGTTACTCACTACCTTACAGCAGTCAGGAACACTTTTGTTACTATCTCTTCACAGCGTCTTTTACATAAATACCCTATCTTAACAAATTCAATCATTAAATTCATAACTGGCAACCCCCTCGGCCCCCTCCCCCACAGGTCCAAGGCCACCGAGTGACTAACCCCACACCAATTCCCCAACCCAGGAAGCATCATTCCTTTCCCCTAACCTCTCCCAAATTATGTTTTTGACGAGTACACGCACTACGGGGCCTGACAGCTGAGTAGACAGCGCTCTCAACTCGTAATCCTAGCGTCCGTGTTCGATCCTCCGGTGATGGCAGAAACGAAACTGGGCAGTTTCTTTCACCCTGTTGTTCCTGTTACCTAGCAGTAAATAGGTACCAGGGATTTAAACAGCTGTTATGGGCTGCTTCCTCTGTGTGTGTGTGTGTGTGTGTGTGTGTGTACTCACCTAGTTGTACTTGCGGGGGTTGAGCTCTGGCTCTTTGGTCCGGAGTGTGTGGAAAAATTTGTGTTAGTTACAAGTTAGTAATAGTTGATGGTGAATACTAACCCAAGCACGATCTCGTATAATACACTACACACGCCAACCCCCCCTCTCTCCCCCCAAATCACTCTACCTAAGTCATTAACAAATTAATACACATCAATTAATACACCAAAAATACTAACTATAAATAAAGGGTCCAAATTTGAGACAAACAGCGACTCCAGCGTGGTCTAGTCGGATGAGAACGTGTTCTCATCTGGATAGATTGCGATCGAGCCTGTCGGAACGGTTACGTAACTACAGGGCACTAATTTATGTGGTCCCCTCCTGTAGCTGCCTCTGTATCGAAAGGTTCTCTGGATAGCTGGAATTAGCCTGACTCCTAGTAAAGTAGGGAAGAGGTGAAATCCGTTGGGACCACGGACGGATACCTTGGATCCATTGACCTAGGGCAGGTCTAATCACCTGGGATTCGAACCCACGGTGGGAATAAGGGAAAAGAGTTGAAGGGAGGGACACAAATGGTTCCAGAAACCAAACTACACATAAACCCGGACACTCACACACACACACACACACACATACACACACACACACACACACACACACACACACACACACACTCACCAGGACACTCACAGGGACACTCACTCAGACACACATCCATAGACACAAACTGTAATAAGGAAGACCATCTGAGGGAACACAGATTGCCTCGTGGACCCACAGGTATACCCGAACACACACACTCACCCGGACACTCACAGGGACACTCACCCAGACACACATTCATAGACACATTCTCAGTCGACTTGAGAATGGTCAAGGACTTACCGAAACGTCGTCGTTCCTTCACCTTCTAGTGTGTGGTCTGGTCAACATACTTTAGCCGCGTTATTGTGACTCATCGCCTGCATCCATAGACACAAACTGTGATAAAGAAGACCATCTGAGGGGACACAGATGGCCTCGTGGACTCACAGGTATAACCGGACACACACTCACCCGAACACTCACACAGACACACATCTATACACAAAAACTGTGATAAGGGAGACCATCTGAGGGGACACAGATGGCCTCGTGGACCCACAGGTATAACCGGACAAACACTCCCCCAAACACTCACAGGGACACTCAAACAAACACACAGACAGACATCCATAGACACAAAAATAAATTTTTATACCGAAAATTTAAAAATTAATGATAAATAAGGCAACGAAACGAAAAAATAAATACAATTTAATCATAATATTTATATTACAACCCCCAAACTCATCCAGCTCCTTGGATTGCGGGCAGGAAGCATGGATGCTGTGAGCCATTCCTCTCTGGATCTCCACACTAAGGCGCTGAAAGAGAAAACTGACGGCTGTAGGGTCTCTAGTTGTTTCAATTAGCTTCGACCCCAGCTCCTTCAAAAAACTTGCAGCACTTTTACCCCAGGCACCAAGTGTCTCTGAGGCAATGGGGACAAAATTGTAGTAGTGATCAAGGTCTCCGTTTTTATGTGACTTGGCTGCTTCCCAGTGATTGGCAGCACCTCCTGCCTGAGCAGCACTGAAGTTAACATAGGTGTTGCCTAAAGTTGAAACGCAAGTGTAGTCCCACAATAACTGTCTACCATTCTTCCAGGGGTTCACCGTGATCCCATCTGGGCGACCAACAGGCTCATCAGAGTTGCGGGGCAATACGGAACGGGACTCTCTCTCTGCTGGACAACCTTCCGTGATAAGGCTTCTCTTTATAATGTCGTTAACATCGCAGTGTCTTGCATGCCATCCTCCTGTCCTTTGGCAGAGAAGGCCATGTCGTCCGTACCTGTCGGCCACTGCCTCGCCACCAAAACCCCTGTATTCGGTGTGGATTCGGGCAGTGAGGCGGAGAGCCACAGCCATTCAGAGGGCCTGTGGTGAGACGAGTGCTAGTAGCTGATATTGGGGGTTGCTAATAGCAAGTCCTCTGCATGGGGAGCTGCTACAGCTCTAAGTCGGGCAGTATCATGTGGTGTTGTCGCAGCTTACAGTAATGTTGGAGCTACTTTGTCGGCAATGGGGCGATCCCAACTGGATTGCTTATGGGCTTATATATATATATATATATATATATATATATATATATATATATATATATATATATATATATATATATATATATATATATATATATATATATATATATATATATATATATATATATATATATATATATATATATATATATATATATATATATATATATATATATATATATATATATATATATATATATATATATGCTGGAGGCTGTAGCTATCCACAGATTTTTTTGAATATATTTATTATTATATTATTAAGGCTTATTTTTACCAAATTAGAGGGGAAATGGTCTGAGGTAGGGAACGGACATAGGATGGTAGGTGTAGACATTAGTTAAAGTATTTTGGAATAATTATTATTTATTCTCACCCCTCCCCCCCTCTCTCCCTGTTGATTCAATTAAGGTTAATTGTGAATTATTACTGGAGATGGTTGAAGACTTTTTCGTAATCAGAAAAAATGATTTCCTTAAATTAAACACATAAAGTAGTTTAATTTTGGTCCTATTGATCCTAATTTTTGTAAGAGGGAAGAGGTACAAAGCCGGTGGGGGGGCGGGAGATTTAGAGGTGGTATAAAGAGGGAGAACAGGAGAAGAGGTGTAGGTGAGGTGAAAGAGGGATGAAGAGGGAGTGAAGGAGGTACTGGGGGAGGTAAGAGGACGATGGAAGGACTGGTGCTGGGAGGGAGGACTACGGGAAGGGTAAGAAGGGAAGGACTAGCAGCGGGAGGGAGGGAGGGAAGGAAGACAGTAAGGAGGGCGAGAGTGAGAAACGGCGGAAGGAGTGAGAACGAAGGTAAAGAACTGCCCCGAGAGTTAAGACGATGGGAAGGGCGGGATGGAATAGGGGCGGGTATGGGAAGGGCAGAAGGAGGGAGGATGAGCAGGGTTACGGGAGGGTGGAAAAAAGAAGGAGCCGGTACGGGAGGAGGGAGTTTGGGAAAACGATAGGAGACGGAGTGGGGAGTATGTAGATAGATTAATGGTTAGATAGATGAGTAGATGGATAGATGGAAAGAGAAGTAGATGAATAAATAGATTGATAGATAAGTAGAATGATAAATGGATAGATTAATGGAAAATGAGTTAGTAGGATCGTCGGATACAAATAGATAGAGAGATAGATATAAATAGTAATAGATAGATATATGGATGGATACGTTGATTGATAAATATATACATTGACGGATAGACGGATCCATAGATGAGTTGATGGATGAAAAGACAGATGAGTAGATGGATGGATAAACAGTCGAGTAGATGGACGGATACATAGTAAGATAGATGTATATAATGAAAAATTGTTGGTTTATGGGAAGATAGATTGATGGATTGACAATTATAAATAGATAAATAAAGGGCTACATTGATGGATACATTTGTGCTAGGTGAACAGGTGAATCAGGTTAAAGAATATCTGCCGATTTCCTCTTGCGTCAACCGGGATTCGAACGAGGACCTTAAGAATTACAACCAATAAACTCTCTCCATTTAGACAGTTGGCTACTAGTTCGCGTGTGTGTGTGTGTGTACTCACCTATTTGTGCATGCGGGGGTTGAGCTATGGTTCTTTGGTCCCACCTCTCAACTGTCAATCAACTGGTGTACAGATTCCTGAGCCTACTGGGCTCAATCATATCTACATTTGAAACTGTGTATGGAGTCAGCCTCCACCACATCACTGCTTAATGCATTCCATCCGTTAACTACTCTGACACTGAAAAAGTTACTTCTAACGTCTCTGTGGCTCATGTGGGTACTCAGTTTCCACCTGTGTCCCCTTGTTTGCGTCCCACCAGTGTTGAATAGTTTATCCTTGTTTACCCGGTCGATTCCTCTGAGGGTTGTGTAGGTTGTGATCATGTCTCCCCTTACTCTTCTGTCTTCCAGTGCCGTAAGGTGCATTTCCCGCAGCCTTTCCTCGTAACTCATGCCTCTTAGTTCTGGGACTAGTCTAGTGGCATACCTTTGGACTTTTTCCTGCTTCATCTTCTGCTTGACAAGATACGGACTCCATGCTGGGGCCGCATACTCCAGGATTGGTCTTACATATGTGGTGTACAAGATTCTGAATGATTCCTTACACAGATTCCTGAAGGCTGTTCTGATGTTAGGCAGTCTCGCATATGCCGCAGACGTTATTCTTTTTATGTATGCTTCAGGAGACAGGTTTGGTGTGATATCAACTCCTAGATCTTTCTCTCAGTCCGTTTCATTAAGTTCTTCATCTCCTATTCTGTATCCTGTGTCTGGCCTCCTGTTTCCACTGTGTGTGTGTGTGTATGCGTGTGTGTTAGTGAGAAATAAATGTAGTTGATATAAAAGAGGAAAAATACATTTGTTAGAAAGGCGGGGTCCAAGAGCTAATAACTCGATTTTGCAGACACAAATAATAAATACAAGGAATAAATACACACACACACACACATTAGTTGATAAAGGACTGTTTTGTGTGTATACCTATGTATACTATTGTCAGGAGCGACAGACAAGTGCAGCTATGTGTGTTTATGTGTACCTGCAATTGGACTGACATGTGTACGGTAATTATCTGTGTGTTAATTGTAAAAGGAACATATTAGTGAATGTTTTTTTTATGTAAATTGAATGACATATATACATGTACGCGTGTTTAGTGTTACTGTAATTTATAATGTTAGCGTGTGTACGTTTGAATGACATAGTGTCCCATCATTGTCACATTTTTTGTTACATGTTTACTATTGTCAGGAGCGACAGACAAGTGCAGCTATGTGTGTCTATGTGTACCTGCAATTGGACTGACACGTGTATGGTAATTATCTATCTGTCCATTGTTAAAGGAACATATTAGTGAATGTTTATTTATGTAAATTGATTGACATATGTACGTGTACGCGTGTTTAGTGGTACTGTAATTTACATACTTAACAGGTTTATGTTTGAATTAAATAGTATCCCATCATCGTCTCATTTTTTGTTACTATTTTGCTGTTCATTCTCAATCTCTCTGACTCCCGAGGACCATTTGTGCTCATGTGTGTTTATTAAAGGAAAATAATCATATTTTGTTTACAAAATAACTTGTATTTATTTTCCAAAAAAATGTTTTCAAAGAAAAAGTAATTGTCTAGTAAGCATTCATTTTTCTAACATACAAGACAGTTACTCACTACCTTACAGCAGTCAGGAACACTTTTGTTACTATCTCTTCACAGCGTCTTTTACATAAATACCCTATCTTAACAAATTCAATCATTAAATTCATAACTGGCAACCCCCTCGGCCCCCTCCCCCACAGGTCCAAGGCCACCGAGTGACTAACCCCACACCAATTCCCCAACCCAGGAAGCATCATTCCTTTCCCCTAACCTCTCCCAAATTATGTTTTTGACGAGTACACGCACTACGGGGCCTGACAGCTGAGTAGACAGCGCTCTCAACTCGTAATCCTAGCGTCCGTGTTCGATCCTCCGGTGATGGCAGAAACGAAACTGGGCAGTTTCTTTCACCCTGTTGTTCCTGTACCTAGCAGTAAATAGGTACCAGGGATTTAAACAGCTGTTATGGGCTGTTTGTGTGTGTGTGTGTGTGTGTGTGTGTACTCACCTAGTTGTACTTGCGGGGGTTGAGCTCTGGCTCTTTGGTCCGGAGTGTGTGGAAAATTTGTGTTAGTTACAAGTTAGTAATAGTTGATGGTGAATACTAACCCAAGCACGATCTCGTATAATACATACACACGCCAACCCCCCTCTCTCCCCCAAATCACTCTACCTAAGTCATTAACAAATTAATACACATCAATTAATACACCAAAAATACTAACTATAAATAAAGGGTCCAAATTTGAGAAAACAGCGACTCCAGCGTGGTCTAAGTCGGATGAGAACGTGTTTCATCTGGATAGATTGCGATCGAGCCTGTCGGAACGGTTACGTAACTACAGGGCACTAATTTATGTGGTCCCCTCCTGTAGCTGCCTCTGATCGAAAGGTTCTCTGGATAGCTGGAATTAGCCTGACTCCTAGTAAAGTAGGGAAGAGGTGAAATCCGTTGGGACCACGGACGGATACCTTGGATCCATTGACCTAGGGCAGGTCTAATCACCTGGGATTCGAACCCACGGTGGGAATAAGGGAAAAGAGTTGAAGGGAGGGACACAAATGGTTCCAGAAACCAAACTACACATAAACCCGGACACTCACACACACACACACACACACACACACCACACACACACCACACACACACACTCACCAGGACACTCACAGGGACACTCACTCAGACACACATCCATAGACACAAACTGTAATAAGGAAGACCATCTGAGGGAACACAGATTGCCTCGTGGACCCACAGGTATACCCGAACACACACACTCACCCGGACACTCACAGGGACACTCACCCAGACACACATTCATAGACACATTCTCAGTCGACTTGAGAAGGTCAAGGACTTACCGAAACGTCGTCGTTCCTTCACCTTCTAGTGTGTGTCTGGTCAACATACTTTAGCCGCGTTATTGTGATCTCATCGCCTGCATCCATAGACACAAACTGTGATAAAGAAGACCATCTGAGGGACACAGATGGCCTCGTGGACTCACAGGTATAACCGGAACACACTCACCCGAACACTCACACAGCACACATCTATACACAAAAACTGTGATAAGGGAGACCATCTGAGGTGGACACAGATGGCCTCGTGGACCCACAGGTATAAACCGGACAAACACTCCCCCAAACACTCACAGGGACACTCAAACAAACACACAGACAGACATCCATAGACACAAAAATAATTTTTATACCGAAAATTAAAAATTAATGATAAATAAGGCAACGAAACGAAAAAATAATACAATTTAATCAATAATATTTATATTACAACCCCCAAACTCATCCAGCTCCTTGGATTGCGGGCAGGAAGCATGGATGCTGTGAGCCATTCCTCTCTGGATCTCCACACTAAGGCGCTGAAAGAGAAAACTGACGGCTGTAGGGTCTCTAGTGTTTCAATTAGCTTCGACCCCAGCTCCTTCAAAAACTTGCAGCACTTTTACCCCAGGCACCAAGTGTCTCTGAGGCAATGGGGACAAAATTGTAGTAGTGATCAAGGTCTCCGTTTTTATGTGACTTGGCTGCTTCCCAGTGATTGGCAGCACCTCCTGCCTGAGCAGCACTGAAGTTAACATAGGTGTTGCCTAAAGTTGAAACGCAAAGTGTAGTCCCACAATAACTGTCTACCATTCTTCCAGGGGTTCACCGTGATCCCATCTGGGCGACCAACAGGCTCATCAGAGTTGCGGGGCAATACGGAACGGGACTCTCTCTCTGCTGGACAACCTTCCGTGATAAGGCTTCTCTTTATAATGTCGTTAACATCGCAGTGTCTTGCATGCCATCCTCCTGTCCTTTGGCAGAGAAGGCCATGTCGTCCGTACCTCGTGGCCACTGCCTCGCCAAAAAACCCTGTATTCGGTGTGGATTCGGGCAGTGAGGCGGAGAGCCACAGCCATTCAGAGGGCCTGTGGTGAGACGAGTGCTAGTAGCTGATATTGGGGGTTGCTAATAGCAAGTCCTCTGCATGGGGAGCTGCTACAGCTCTAAGTCGGGCAGTATCATGTGGTGTGTGTCGCAGCTTACAGTAATGTTGGAGCTACTTTGTCGGCAATGGGGCGATCCCAACTGGATTGCTATGGGCTTATATATATATATATATATATATATATATATATATATATATATATATATATATATATATCTATATATATATATATATATATATATATATATATAATATATATATATAATATATATATATATATATATATATATAGATATATATATATATATATATATATATATATATATATATATATATATAATATATATATATATATATATATGCTGGAGGCTGTAGCTATCCACAGATTTTTTTGAATATATTTATTATTATATTATTAAGGCTTATTTTTACCAAATTAGAGGGGAAATGGTCTGAGGTAGGGAACGGACATAGGATGGTAGGTGTAGACATTAGTTAAAGTATTTTGGAATAATTATTATTTATTCTCACCCCTCCCCCCCTCTCTCCCTGTTGATTCAATTAAGGTTAATTGTGAATTATTACTGGAGATGGTTGAAGACTTTTTCGTAATCAGAAAAAATGATTTCCTTAAATTAAACACATAAAGTAGTTTAATTTTGGTCCTATTGATCCTAATTTTTGTAAGAGGGAAGAGGTACAAAGCCGGTGGGGGGGCGGGAGATTTAGAGGTGGTATAAAGAGGGAGAACAGGAGAAGAGGTGTAGGTGAGGTGAAAGAGGGATGAAGAGGGAGTGAAGGAGGTACTGGGGGAGGTAAGAGGACGATGGAAGGACTGGTGCTGGGAGGGAGGACTACGGGAAGGGTAAAAGGGAAGGACTAGCAGCGGGAGGGAGGGAGGGAAGGAAGACAGTAAGGAGGGCGAGAGTGAGAAACGGCGGAAGGAGTGAGAACGAAGGTAAAGAACTGCCCCGAGAGTTAAGACGATGGGAAGGGCGGGATGGAATAGGGGCGGGTATGGGAAGGGCAGAAGGAGGGAGGATGAGCAGGGTTACGGGAGGGTGGAAAAAAGAAGGAGCCGGTACGGGAGGAGGGAGTTTGGGAAAACGATAGGAGACGGAGTGGGGAGTATGTAGATAGATTAATGGTTAGATAGATGAGTAGATGGATAGATGGAAAGAGAAGTAGATGAATAAATAGATTGATAGATAAGTAGAATGATAAATGGATAGATTAATGGAAAATGAGTTAGTAGGATCGTCGGATACAAATAGATAGAGAGATAGATATAAATAGTAATAGATAGATATATGGATGGATACGTTGATTGATAAATATATACATTGACGGATAGACGGATCCATAGATGAGTTGATGGATGAAAAGACAGATGAGTAGATGGATGGATAAACAGTCGAGTAGATGGACGGATACATAGTAAGATAGATGTATATAATGAAAAATTGTTGGTTTATGGGAAGATAGATTGATGGATTGACAATTATAAATAGATAAATAAAGGGCTACATTGATGGATACATTTGTGCTAGGTGAACAGGTGAATCAGGTTAAAGAATATCTGCCGATTTCCTCTTGCGTCAACCGGGATTCGAACGAGGACCTTAAGAATTACAACCAATAAACTCTCTCCATTTAGACAGTTGGCTACTAGTTCGCGTGTGTGTGTGTGTGTGTACTCACCTATTTGTGCATGCGGGGGTTGAGCTATGGTTCTTTGGTCCCACCTCTCAACTGTCAATCAACTGGTGTACAGATTCCTGAGCCTACTGGGCTCAATCATATCTACATTTGAAACTGTGTATGGAGTCAGCCTCCACCACATCACTGCTTAATGCATTCCATCCGTTAACTACTCTGACACTGAAAAAGTTACTTCTAACGTCTCTGTGGCTCATGTGGGTACTCAGTTTCCACCTGTGTCCCCTTGTTTGCGTCCCACCAGTGTTGAATAGTTTATCCTTGTTTACCCGGTCGATTCCTCTGAGGGTTGTGTAGGTTGTGATCATGTCTCCCCTTACTCTTCTGTCTTCCAGTGCCGTAAGGTGCATTTCCCGCAGCCTTTCCTCGTAACTCATGCCTCTTAGTTCTGGGACTAGTCTAGTGGCATACCTTTGGACTTTTTCCTGCTTCATCTGCTTGACAAGATACGGACTCCATGCTGGGGCCGCATACTCCAGGATTGGTCTTACATATGTGGTGTACAAGATTCTGAATGATTCCTTACACAGATTCCTGAAGGCTGTTCTGATGTTAGGCAGTCTCGCATATGCCGCAGACGTTATTCTTTTTATGTATGCTTCAGGAGACAGGTTTGGTGTGATATCAACTCCTAGATCTTTCTCTCAGTCCGTTTCATTAAGTTCTTCATCTCCTATTCTGTATCCTGTGTCTGGCCTCCTGTTTCCACTGTGTGTGTGTGTGTGTATGCGTGTGTGTTAGTGAGAAATAAATGTAGTTGATATAAAAGAGGAAAAATACATTTGTTAGAAAGGCGGGGTCCAAGAGCTAATAACTCGATTTTGCAGACACAAATAATAAATACAAGGAATAAATACACACACACACACACATTAGTTGATAAAGGACTGTTTTGTGTGTATACCTATGTATACTATTGTCAGGAGCGACAGACAAGTGCAGCTATGTGTGTTTATGTGTACCTGCAATTGGACTGACATGTGTACGGTAATTATCTGTGTGTTAATTGTAAAAGGAACATATTAGTGAATTTTTTTTTATGTAAATTGAATGACATATATACATGTACGCGTGTTTAGTGTTACTGTAATTTATAATGTTAGCGTGTGTACGTTTGAATGACATAGTGTCCCATCATTGTCACATTTTTTGTTACATGTTTACTATTGTCAGGAGCGACAGACAAGTGCAGCTATGTGTGTCTATGTGTACCTGCAATTGGACTGACACGTGTATGGTAATTATCTATCTGTCCATTGTTAAAGGAACATATTAGTGAATGTTTATTTATGTAAATTGATTGACATATGTACGTGTACGCGTGTTTAGTGGTACTGTAATTTACATACTTAACAGGTTTATGTTTGAATTAAATAGTATCCCATCATCGTCTCATTTTTTGTTACTATTTTGCTGTTCATTCTCAATCTCTCTGACTCCCGAGGACCATTTGTGCTCATGTGTGTTTATTAAAGGAAAATAATCATATTTTGTTTACAAAATAACTTGTATTTATTTTCCAAAAAAATGTTTTCAAAGAAAAAGTAATTGTCTAGTAAGCATTCATTTTTCTAACATACAAGACAGTTACTCACTACCTTACAGCAGTCAGGAACACTTTTGTTACTATCTCTTCACAGCGTCTTTTACATAAATACCCTATCTTAACAAATTCAATCATTAAATTCATAACTGGCAACCCCCTCGGCCCCCTCCCCCACAGGTCCAAGGCCACCGAGTGACTAACCCCACACCAATTCCCCAACCCAGGAAGCATCATTCCTTTCCCCTAACCTCTCCCAAATTATGTTTTTGACGAGTACACGCACTACGGGGCCTGACAGCTGAGTAGACAGCGCTCTCAACTCGTAATCCTAGCGTCCGTGTTCGATCCTCCGGTGATGGCAGAAACGAAACTGGGCAGTTTCTTTCACCCTGTTGTTCCTGTTACCTAGCAGTAAATAGGTACCAGGGATTTAAACAGCTGTTATGGGCTGCTTCCTCTGTGGTGTGTGTGTGTGTGTGTGTGTGTGTGTGTACTCACCTAGTTGTACTTGCGGGGGTTGAGCTCTGGCTCTTTGGTCCGGAGTGTGTGGAAAAATTTGTGTTAGTTACAAGTTAGTAATAGTTGATGGTGAATACTAACCCAAGCACGATCTCGTATAATACACTACACACGCCAACCCCCCCTCTCTCCCCCCAAATCACTCTACCTAAGTCATTAACAAATTAATACACATCAATTAATACACCAAAAATACTAACTATAAATAAAGGGTCCAAATTTGAGACAAACAGCGACTCCAGCGTGGTCTAGTCGGATGAGAACGTGTTCTCATCTGGATAGATTGCGATCGAGCCTGTCGGAACGGTTACGTAACTACAGGGCACTAATTTATGTGGTCCCCTCCTGTAGCTGCCTCTGTATCGAAAGGTTCTCTGGATAGCTGGAATTAGCCTGACTCCTAGTAAAGTAGGGAAGAGGTGAAATCCGTTGGGACCACGGATGGATACCTTGGATCCATTGACCTAGGGCAGGTCTAATCACCTGGGATTCGAACCCACGGTGGGAATAAGGGAAAAGAGTTGAAGGGAGGGACACAAATGGTTCCAGAAACCAAACTACACATAAACCCGGACACTCACACACACACACACACACATACACACACACACACACACACACACACACACACACACACACTCACCAGGACACTCACAGGGACACTCACTCAGACACACATCCATAGACACAAACTGTAATAAGGAAGACCATCTGAGGGAACACAGATTGCCTCGTGGACCCACAGGTATACCCGAACACACACACTCACCCGGACACTCACAGGGACACTCACCCAGACACACATTCATAGACACATTCTCAGTCGACTTGAGAATGGTCAAGGACTTACCGAAACGTCGTCGTTCCTTCACCTTCTAGTGTGTGGTCTGGTCAACATACTTTAGCCGCGTTATTGTGACTCATCGCCTGCATCCATAGACACAAACTGTGATAAAGAAGACCATCTGAGGGGACACAGATGGCCTCGTGGACTCACAGGTATAACCGGACACACACTCACCCGAACACTCACACAGACACACATCTATACACAAAAACTGTGATAAGGGAGACCATCTGAGGGGACACAGATGGCCTCGTGGACCCACAGGTATAACCGGACAAACACTCCCCCAAACACTCACAGGGACACTCAAACAAACACACAGACAGACATCCATAGACACAAAAATAAATTTTTATACCGAAAATTTAAAAATTAATGATAAATAAGGCAACGAAACGAAAAAATAAATACAATTTAATCATAATATTTATATTACAACCCCCAAACTCATCCAGCTCCTTGGATTGCGGGCAGGAAGCATGGATGCTGTGAGCCATTCCTCTCTGGATCTCCACACTAAGGCGCTGAAAGAGAAAACTGACGGCTGTAGGGTCTCTAGTTGTTTCAATTAGCTTCGACCCCAGCTCCTTCAAAAAACTTGCAGCACTTTTACCCCAGGCACCAAGTGTCTCTGAGGCAATGGGGACAAAATTGTAGTAGTGATCAAGGTCTCCGTTTTTATGTGACTTGGCTGCTTCCCAGTGATTGGCAGCACCTCCTGCCTGAGCAGCACTGAAGTTAACATAGGTGTTGCCTAAAGTTGAAACGCAAGTGTAGTCCCACAATAACTGTCTACCATTCTTCCAGGGGTTCACCGTGATCCCATCTGGGCGACCAACAGGCTCATCAGAGTTGCGGGGCAATACGGAACGGGACTCTCTCTCTGCTGGACAACCTTCCGTGATAAGGCTTCTCTTTATAATGTCGTTAACATCGCAGTGTCTTGCATGCCATCCTCCTGTCCTTTGGCAGAGAAGGCCATGTCGTCCGTACCTGTCGGCCACTGCCTCGCCACCAAAACCCCTGTATTCGGTGTGGATTCGGGCAGTGAGGCGGAGAGCCACAGCCATTCAGAGGGCCTGTGGTGAGACGAGTGCTAGTAGCTGATATTGGGGGTTGCTAATAGCAAGTCCTCTGCATGGGGAGCTGCTACAGCTCTAAGTCGGGCAGTATCATGTGGTGTTGTCGCAGCTTACAGTAATGTTGGAGCTACTTTGTCGGCAATGGGGCGATCCCAACTGGATTGCTTATGGGCTTATATATATATATATATATATATATATATATATATATATATATATATATATATATATATATATATATATATATATATATATATATATATATATATATATATATATATATATATATATATATGCTGGAGGCTGTAGCTATCCACAGATTTTTTTGAATATATTTATTATTATATTATTAAGGCTTATTTTTACCAAATTAGAGGGGAAATGGTCTGAGGTAGGGAACGGACATAGGATGGTAGGTGTAGACATTAGTTAAAGTATTTTGGAATAATTATTATTTATTCTCACCCCTCCCCCCCTCTCTCCCTGTTGATTCAATTAAGGTTAATTGTGAATTATTACTGGAGATGGTTGAAGACTTTTTCGTAATCAGAAAAAATGATTTCCTTAAATTAAACACATAAAGTAGTTTAATTTTGGTCCTATTGATCCTAATTTTTGTAAGAGGGAAGAGGTACAAAGCCGGTGGGGGGGGCGGGAGATTTAGAGGTGGTATAAAGAGGGAGAACAGGAGAAGAGGTGTAGGTGAGGTGAAAGAGGGATGAAGAGGGAGTGAAGGAGGTACTGGGGGAGGTAAGAGGACGATGAGAAGGACTGGTGCTGGGAGGGAGGACTACGGGAAGGGTAAGAAGGGAAGGACTAGCAGCGGGAGGGAGGGAGGGAAGGAAGACAGTAAGGAGGGCGAGAGTGAGAAACGGCGGAAGGAGTGAGAACGAAGGTAAAGAACTGCCCCGAGAGTTAAGACGATGGGAAGGGCGGGATGGAATAGGGGCGGGTATGGGAAGGGCAGAAGGAGGGAGGATGAGCAGGGTTACGGGAGGGTGGAAAAAAGAAGGAGCCGGTACGGGAGGAGGGAGTTTGGGAAAACGATAGGAGACGGAGTGGGGAGTATGTAGATAGATTAATGGTTAGATAGATGAGTAGATGGATAGATGGAAAGAGAAGTAGATGAATAAATAGATTGATAGATAAGTAGAATGATAAATGGATAGATTAATGGAAAATGAGTTAGTAGGATCGTCGGATACAAATAGATAGAGAGATAGATATAAATAGTAATAGATAGATATATGGATGGATACGTTGATTGATAAATATATACATTGACGGATAGACGGATCCATAGATGAGTTGATGGATGAAAAGACAGATGAGTAGATGGATGGATAAACAGTCGAGTAGATGGACGGATACATAGTAAGATAGATGTATATAATGAAAAATTGTTGGTTTATGGGAAGATAGATTGATGGATTGACAATTATAAATAGATAAATAAAGGGCTACATTGATGGATACATTTGTGCTAGGTGAACAGGTGAATCAGGTTAAAGAATATCTGCCGATTTCCTCTTGCGTCAACCGGGATTCGAACGAGGACCTTAAGAATTACAACCAATAAACTCTCTCCATTTAGACAGTTGGCTACTAGTTCGCGTGTGTGTGTGTGTGTACTCACCTATTTGTGCATGCGGGGGTTGAGCTATGGTTCTTTGGTCCCACCTCTCAACTGTCAATCAACTGGTGTACAGATTCCTGAGCCTACTGGGCTCAATCATATCTACATTTGAAACTGTGTATGGAGTCAGCCTCCACCACATCACTGCTTAATGCATTCCATCCGTTAACTACTCTGACACTGAAAAAGTTACTTCTAACGTCTCTGTGGCTCATGTGGGTACTCAGTTTCCACCTGTGTCCCCTTGTTTGCGTCCCACCAGTGTTGAATAGTTTATCCTTGTTTACCCGGTCGATTCCTCTGAGGGTTGTGTAGGTTGTGATCATGTCTCCCCTTACTCTTCTGTCTTCCAGTGCCGTAAGGTGCATTTCCCGCAGCCTTTCCTCGTAACTCATGCCTCTTAGTTCTGGGACTAGTCTAGTGGCATACCTTTGGACTTTTTCCTGCTTCATCTTCTGCTTGACAAGATACGGACTCCATGCTGGGGCCGCATACTCCAGGATTGGTCTTACATATGTGGTGTACAAGATTCTGAATGATTCCTTACACAGATTCCTGAAGGCTGTTCTGATGTTAGGCAGTCTCGCATATGCCGCAGACGTTATTCTTTTTATGTATGCTTCAGGAGACAGGTTTGGTGTGATATCAACTCCTAGATCTTTCTCTCAGTCCGTTTCATTAAGTTCTTCATCTCCTATTCTGTATCCTGTGTCTGGCCTCCTGTTTCCACTGTGTGTGTGTGTGTGTATGCGTGTGTGTTAGTGAGAAATAAATGTAGTTGATATAAAAGAGGAAAAATACATTTGTTAGAAAGGCGGGGTCCAAGAGCTAATAACTCGATTTTGCAGACACAAATAATAAATACAAGGAATAAATACACACACACACACACATTAGTTGATAAAGGACTGTTTTGTGTGTATACCTATGTATACTATTGTCAGGAGCGACAGACAAGTGCAGCTATGTGTGTTTATGTGTACCTGCAATTGGACTGACATGTGTACGGTAATTATCTGTGTGTTAATTGTAAAAGGAACATATTAGTGAATGTTTTTTTTATGTAAATTGAATGACATATATACATGTACGCGTGTTTAGTGTTACTGTAATTTATAATGTTAGCGTGTGTACGTTTGAATGACATAGTGTCCCATCATTGTCACATTTTTTGTTACATGTTTACTATTGTCAGGAGCGACAGACAAGTGCAGCTATGTGTGTCTATGTGTACCTGCAATTGGACTGACACGTGTATGGTAATTATCTATCTGTCCATTGTTAAAGGAACATATTAGTGAATGTTTATTTATGTAAATTGATTGACATATGTACGTGTACGCGTGTTTAGTGGTACTGTAATTTACATACTTAACAGGTTTATGTTTGAATTAAATAGTATCCCATCATCGTCTCATTTTTTGTTACTATTTTGCTGTTCATTCTCAATCTCTCTGACTCCCGAGGACCATTTGTGCTCATGTGTGTTTATTAAAGGAAAATAATCATATTTTGTTTACAAAATAACTTGTATTTATTTTCCAAAAAAATGTTTTCAAAGAAAAAGTAATTGTCTAGTAAGCATTCATTTTTCTAACATACAAGACAGTTACTCACTACCTTACAGCAGTCAGGAACACTTTTGTTACTATCTCTTCACAGCGTCTTTTACATAAATACCCTATCTTAACAAATTCAATCATTAAATTCATAACTGGCAACCCCCTCGGCCCCCTCCCCCACAGGTCCAAGGCCACCGAGTGACTAACCCCACACCAATTCCCCAACCCAGGAAGCATCATTCCTTTCCCCTAACCTCTCCCAAATTATGTTTTTGACGAGTACACGCACTACGGGGCCTGACAGCTGAGTAGACAGCGCTCTCAACTCGTAATCCTAGCGTCCGTGTTCGATCCTCCGGTGATGGCAGAAACGAAACTGGGCAGTTTCTTTCACCTGTTGTTCCTGTTACCTAGCAGTAAATAGGTACCAGGGATTTAAACAGCTGTTATGGGCTGCTTCCTCTGGTGTGTGTGTGTGTGTGTGTGTGTGTGTACTCACCTAGTTGTACTTGCGGGGGTTGAGCTCTGGCTCTTTGGTCCGGAGTGTGTGGAAAAATTTGTGTTAGTTACAAGTTAGTAATAGTTGATGGTGAATACTAACCCAAGCACGATCTCGTATAATACACTACACACGCCAACCCCCCCTCTCTCCCCCCAAATCACTCTACCTAAGTCATTAACAAATTAATACACATCAATTAATACACCAAAAATACTAACTATAAATAAAGGGTCCAAATTTGAGACAAACAGCGACTCCAGCGTGGTCTAGTCGGATGAGAACGTGTTCTCATCTGGATAGATTGCGATCGAGCCTGTCGGAACGGTTACGTAACTACAGGGCACTAATTTATGTGGTCCCCTCCTGTAGCTGCCTCTGTATCGAAAGGTTCTCTGGATAGCTGGAATTAGCCTGACTCCTAGTAAAGTAGGGAAGAGGTGAAATCCGTTGGGACCACGGATGGATACCTTGGATCCATTGACCTAGGGCAGGTCTAATCACCTGGGATTCGAACCCACGGTGGGAATAAGGGAAAAGAGTTGAAGGGAGGGACACAAATGGTTCCAGAAACCAAACTACACATAAACCCGGACACTCACACACACACACACACACACATACACACACACACACACACACACACACACACACACACACACTCACCGGACACTCACAGGGACACTCACTCAGACACACATCCATAGACACAAACTGTAATAAGGAAGACCATCTGAGGGAACACAGATTGCCTCGTGGACCCACAGGTATACCCGAACACACACACTCACCCGGACACTCACAGGGACACTCACCCAGACACACATTCATAGACACATTCTCAGTCGACTTGAGAATGGTCAAGGACTTACCGAAACGTCGTCGTTCCTTCACCTTCTAGTGTGTGGTCTGGTCAACATACTTTAGCCGCGTTATTGTGACTCATCGCCTGCATCCATAGACACAAACTGTGATAAAGAAGACCATCTGAGGGGACACAGATGGCCTCGTGGACTCACAGGTATAACCGGACACACACTCACCCGAACACTCACACAGACACACATCTATACACAAAAACTGTGATAAGGGAGACCATCTGAGGGGACACAGATGGCCTCGTGGACCCACAGGTATAACCGGACAAACACTCCCCCAAACACTCACAGGGACACTCAAACAAACACACAGACAGACATCCATAGACACAAAAATAAATTTTTATACCGAAAATTTAAAAATTAATGATAAATAAGGCAACGAAACGAAAAAATAAATACAATTTAATCATAATATTTATATTACAACCCCCAAACTCATCCAGCTCCTTGGATTGCGGGCAGGAAGCATGGATGCTGTGAGCCATTCCTCTCTGGATCTCCACACTAAGGCGCTGAAAGAGAAAACTGACGGCTGTAGGGTCTCTAGTTGTTTCAATTAGCTTCGACCCCAGCTCCTTCAAAAAACTTGCAGCACTTTTACCCCAGGCACCAAGTGTCTCTGAGGCAATGGGGACAAAATTGTAGTAGTGATCAAGGTCTCCGTTTTTATGTGACTTGGCTGCTTCCCAGTGATTGGCAGCACCTCCTGCCTGAGCAGCACTGAAGTTAACATAGGTGTTGCCTAAAGTTGAAACGCAAGTGTAGTCCCACAATAACTGTCTACCATTCTTCCAGGGGTTCACCGTGATCCCATCTGGGCGACCAACAGGCTCATCAGAGTTGCGGGGCAATACGGAACGGGACTCTCTCTCTGCTGGACAACCTTCCGTGATAAGGCTTCTCTTTATAATGTCGTTAACATCGCAGTGTCTTGCATGCCATCCTCCTGTCCTTTGGCAGAGAAGGCCATGTCGTCCGTACCTGTCGGCCACTGCCTCGCCACCAAAACCCCTGTATTCGGTGTGGATTCGGGCAGTGAGGCGGAGAGCCACAGCCATTCAGAGGGCCTGTGGTGAGACGAGTGCTAGTAGCTGATATTGGGGGTTGCTAATAGCAAGTCCTCTGCATGGGGAGCTGCTACAGCTCTAAGTCGGGCAGTATCATGTGGTGTTGTCGCAGCTTACAGTAATGTTGGAGCTACTTTGTCGGCAATGGGGCGATCCCAACTGGATTGCTTATGGGCTTATATATATATATATATATATATATATATATATATATATATATATATTATATATATATATATATATATATATATATATATATATATATATATATATATATATATATATATATATATATATATGCTGGAGGCTGTAGCTATCCACAGATTTTTTTGAATATATTTATTATTATATTATTAAGGCTTATTTTTACCAAATTAGAGGGGAAATGGTCTGAGGTAGGGAACGGACATAGGATGGTAGGTGTAGACATTAGTTAAAGTATTTTGGAATAATTATTATTTATTCTCACCCCTCCCCCCCTCTCTCCCTGTTGATTCAATTAAGGTTAATTGTGAATTATTACTGGAGATGGTTGAAGACTTTTTCGTAATCAGAAAAAATGATTTCCTTAAATTAAACACATAAAGTAGTTTAATTTTGGTCCTATTGATCCTAATTTTTGTAAGAGGGAAGAGGTACAAAGCCGGTGGGGGGGGCGGGAGATTTAGAGGTGGTATAAAGAGGGAGAACAGGAGAAGAGGTGTAGGTGAGGTGAAAGAGGGATGAAGAGGGAGTGAAGGAGGTACTGGGGGAGGTAAGAGGACGATGAGAAGGACTGGTGCTGGGAGGGAGGACTACGGGAAGGGTAAGAAGGGAAGGACTAGCAGCGGGAGGGAGGGAGGGAAGGAAGACAGTAAGGAGGGCGAGAGTGAGAAACGGCGGAAGGAGTGAGAACGAAGGTAAAGAACTGCCCCGAGAGTTAAGACGATGGGAAGGGCGGGATGGAATAGGGGCGGGTATGGGAAGGGCAGAAGGAGGGAGGATGAGCAGGGTTACGGGAGGGTGGAAAAAAGAAGGAGCCGGTACGGGAGGAGGGAGTTTGGGAAAACGATAGGAGACGGAGTGGGGAGTATGTAGATAGATTAATGGTTAGATAGATGAGTAGATGGATAGATGGAAAGAGAAGTAGATGAATAAATAGATTGATAGATAAGTAGAATGATAAATGGATAGATTAATGGAAAATGAGTTAGTAGGATCGTCGGATACAAATAGATAGAGAGATAGATATAAATAGTAATAGATAGATATATGGATGGATACGTTGATTGATAAATATATACATTGACGGATAGACGGATCCATAGATGAGTTGATGGATGAAAAGACAGATGAGTAGATGGATGGATAAACAGTCGAGTAGATGGACGGATACATAGTAAGATAGATGTATATAATGAAAAATTGTTGGTTTATGGGAAGATAGATTGATGGATTGACAATTATAAATAGATAAATAAAGGGCTACATTGATGGATACATTTGTGCTAGGTGAACAGGTGAATCAGGTTAAAGAATATCTGCCGATTTCCTCTTGCGTCAACCGGGATTCGAACGAGGACCTTAAGAATTACAACCAATAAACTCTCTCCATTTAGACAGTTGGCTACTAGTTCGCGTGTGTGTGTGTGTGTACTCACCTATTTGTGCATGCGGGGGTTGAGCTATGGTTCTTTGGTCCCACCTCTCAACTGTCAATCAACTGGTGTACAGATTCCTGAGCCTACTGGGCTCAATCATATCTACATTTGAAACTGTGTATGGAGTCAGCCTCCACCACATCACTGCTTAATGCATTCCATCCGTTAACTACTCTGACACTGAAAAAGTTACTTCTAACGTCTCTGTGGCTCATGTGGGTACTCAGTTTCCACCTGTGTCCCCTTGTTTGCGTCCCACCAGTGTTGAATAGTTTATCCTTGTTTACCCGGTCGATTCCTCTGAGGGTTGTGTAGGTTGTGATCATGTCTCCCCTTACTCTTCTGTCTTCCAGTGCCGTAAGGTGCATTTCCCGCAGCCTTTCCTCGTAACTCATGCCTCTTAGTTCTGGGACTAGTCTAGTGGCATACCTTTGGACTTTTTCCTGCTTCATCTTCTGCTTGACAAGATACGGACTCCATGCTGGGGCCGCATACTCCAGGATTGGTCTTACATATGTGGTGTACAAGATTCTGAATGATTCCTTACACAGATTCCTGAAGGCTGTTCTGATGTTAGGCAGTCTCGCATATGCCGCAGACGTTATTCTTTTTATGTATGCTTCAGGAGACAGGTTTGGTGTGATATCAACTCCTAGATCTTTCTCTCAGTCCGTTTCATTAAGTTCTTCATCTCCTATTCTGTATCCTGTGTCTGGCCTCCTGTTTCCACTGTGTGTGTGTGTGTGTATGCGTGTGTGTTAGTGAGAAATAAATGTAGTTGATATAAAAGAGGAAAAATACATTTGTTAGAAAGGCGGGGTCCAAGAGCTAATAACTCGATTTTGCAGACACAAATAATAAATACAAGGAATAAATACACACACACACACACATTAGTTGATAAAGGACTGTTTTGTGTGTATACCTATGTATACTATTGTCAGGAGCGACAGACAAGTGCAGCTATGTGTGTTTATGTGTACCTGCAATTGGACTGACATGTGTACGGTAATTATCTGTGTGTTAATTGTAAAAGGAACATATTAGTGAATGTTTTTTTTATGTAAATTGAATGACATATATACATGTACGCGTGTTTAGTGTTACTGTAATTTATAATGTTAGCGTGTGTACGTTTGAATGACATAGTGTCCCATCATTGTCACATTTTTTGTTACATGTTTACTATTGTCAGGAGCGACAGACAAGTGCAGCTATGTGTGTCTATGTGTACCTGCAATTGGACTGACACGTGTATGGTAATTATCTATCTGTCCATTGTTAAAGGAACATATTAGTGAATGTTTATTTATGTAAATTGATTGACATATGTACGTGTACGCGTGTTTAGTGGTACTGTAATTTACATACTTAACAGGTTTATGTTTGAATTAAATAGTATCCCATCATCGTCTCATTTTTTGTTACTATTTTGCTGTTCATTCTCAATCTCTCTGACTCCCGAGGACCATTTGTGCTCATGTGTGTTTATTAAAGGAAAATAATCATATTTTGTTTACAAAATAACTTGTATTTATTTTCCAAAAAAATGTTTTCAAAGAAAAAGTAATTGTCTAGTAAGCATTCATTTTTCTAACATACAAGACAGTTACTCACTACCTTACAGCAGTCAGGAACACTTTTGTTACTATCTCTTCACAGCGTCTTTTACATAAATACCCTATCTTAACAAATTCAATCATTAAATTCATAACTGGCAACCCCCTCGGCCCCCTCCCCCACAGGTCCAAGGCCACCGAGTGACTAACCCCACACCAATTCCCCAACCCAGGAAGCATCATTCCTTTCCCCTAACCTCTCCCAAATTATGTTTTTGACGAGTACACGCACTACGGGGCCTGACAGCTGAGTAGACAGCGCTCTCAACTCGTAATCCTAGCGTCCGTGTTCGATCCTCCGGTGATGGCAGAAACGAAACTGGGCAGTTTCTTTCACCTGTTGTTCCTGTTACCTAGCAGTAAATAGGTACCAGGGATTTAAACAGCTGTTATGGGCTGCTTCCTCTGTGGTGTGTGTGTGTGTGTGTGTGTGTGTGTACTCACCTAGTTGTACTTGCGGGGGTTGAGCTCTGGCTCTTTGGTCCGGAGTGTGTGGAAAAATTTGTGTTAGTTACAAGTTAGTAATAGTTGATGGTGAATACTAACCCAAGCACGATCTCGTATAATACACTACACACGCCAACCCCCCCTCTCTCCCCCCAAATCACTCTACCTAAGTCATTAACAAATTAATACACATCAATTAATACACCAAAAATACTAACTATAAATAAAGGGTCCAAATTTGAGACAAACAGCGACTCCAGCGTGGTCTAGTCGGATGAGAACGTGTTCTCATCTGGATAGATTGCGATCGAGCCTGTCGGAACGGTTACGTAACTACAGGGCACTAATTTATGTGGTCCCCTCCTGTAGCTGCCTCTGTATCGAAAGGTTCTCTGGATAGCTGGAATTAGCCTGACTCCTAGTAAAGTAGGGAAGAGGTGAAATCCGTTGGGACCACGGACGGATACCTTGGATCCATTGACCTAGGGCAGGTCTAATCACCTGGGATTCGAACCCACGGTGGGAATAAGGGAAAAGAGTTGAAGGGAGGGACACAAATGGTTCCAGAAACCAAACTACACATAAACCCGGACACTCACACACACACACACACACATACACACACACACACACACACACACACACACACACACTCACCAGGACACTCACAGGGACACTCACTCAGACACACATCCATAGACACAAACTGTAATAAGGAAGACCATCTGAGGGAACACAGATTGCCTCGTGGACCCACAGGTATACCCGAACACACACACTCACCCGGACACTCACAGGGACACTCACCCAGACACACATTCATAGACACATTCTCAGTCGACTTGAGAATGGTCAAGGACTTACCGAAACGTCGTCGTTCCTTCACCTTCTAGTGTGTGGTCTGGTCAACATACTTTAGCCGCGTTATTGTGACTCATCGCCTGCATCCATAGACACAAACTGTGATAAAGAAGACCATCTGAGGGGACACAGATGGCCTCGTGGACTCACAGGTATAACCGGACACACACTCACCCGAACACTCACACAGACACACATCTATACACAAAAACTGTGATAAGGGAGACCATCTGAGGGGACACAGATGGCCTCGTGGACCCACAGGTATAACCGGACAAACACACCCCCAAACACTCACAGGGACACTCAAACAAACACACAGACACACAGACATCCATAGACACAAAAATAAATTTTTATACCGAAAATTTAAAAATTAATGATAAATAAGGCAACGAAACGAAAAAATAAATACAATTTAATCATAATATATTTATAACAACCCCAAACTCATCCAGCTCCTTGGATTGCGGGCAGGAAGCATGGATGCTGTGAGCCATTCCTCTCTGGATCTCCACACTAAGGCGCTGAAAGAGAAAACTGACGGCTGTAGGGTCTCTAGTTGTTTCAATTAGCTTCGACCCCAGCTCCTTCAAAAAACTTGCAGCACTTTTACCCCAGGCACCAAGTGTCTCTGAGGCAATGGGGACAAAATTGTAGTAGTGATCAAGGTCTCCGTTTTTATGTGACTTGGCTGCTTCCCAGTGATTGGCAGCACCTCCTGCCTGAGCAGCACTGAAGTTAACATAGGTGTTGCCTAAAGTTGAAACGCAAGTGTAGTCCCACAATAACTGTCTACCATTCTTCCAGGGGTTCACCGTGATCCCATCTGGGCGACCAACAGGCTCATCAGAGTTGCGGGGCAATACGGAACGGGACTCTCTCTCTGCTGGACAACCTTCCGTGATAAGGCTTCTCTTTATAATGTCGTTAACATCGCAGTGTCTTGCATGCCATCCTCCTGTCCTTTGGCAGAGAAGGCCATGTCGTCCGTACCTGTCGGCCACTG